>NC_042495.1:102172477-102213848 GCF_005508785.2 Acyrthosiphon pisum | reverse complement strand
TCAAATTAGTAATAAATTAATTAAAGAACCATATTTTACAGTAGATATAATGATAGTTAAAATGTCTTTTTTCTTTTATGACCTACAAAGGTGACATGAGTCATGAAAATATTGTTACAAAAACAGTGGATCGCGAGTCAAAGAGGTTGAACATTACTAGTCAAAACCATAGATAGGATGAAAAATATTTTTATATTAAAAAATGTAAAATTACTAGGTATTCATTAGGTTTATCTTTGACAAAACAATTTAGATCCTCTCCAAATTTTAATAAAAATTATTTTGGGCATTAGTTTGGTCCCCCCCCCCCCCCCGTACAAGTAAAAACAAATAGTTGGGGTATGCAAGAAAAAATAAAAATAGTAGAGGAGCTCCATCTCCCTGCGCACCCCCCCCCCCCCCAATTCGAGCACTGTACCTACCTGTTTCATTGTTTTTACACACTACAATGATTTTAATAAATTGAATGTTCACTTAATAACAACTCATCTCAGTCAAATTATTAATGAGGAACTATTTTTTACTTAATTAATGTCTCATTTTAATGTAATCATTTATTAAAAAAAAATAAAAACACTTAGAGATTAATATTGCTGGAATGTTGATTTGGTTAAATAAATAATAATAATATAGTAAAATTGTTCTTGACTATTTTAATAGAAAATATCATAGATTTTTAAATATTTCATTAATGCTTGTAAAATTTAAACTTTTAATAGTGTGTAAATTGTCATTCTTTATGACGGAAAAAGGTAATGCTAAAATATTAACAATGTCATATAATATAAATGAGAAGATGTAAAAAAGTATACATCATGAATTTATATAATTTATTTGTTTTTAGTTTCCAGGTTTCAGCACAGGTAGTAGGTACCAATACTTTTCTAAGGACATTTATTTTGCAAATATTGAATTTTTTTACTGTTTCAGTTTTTCTTATGAGATGACTACATGCTCTGATATTTTAAACAATATAAATATGACCTAGGCCTACACACAATAACGAAAGGAATGTACAACAATATATAATTATGCTGAAGTGGTTAGATCTGGTAAATCTAGTACTCATTATAGAATCGCTTACGTTGATCAACTACTTTATAAGTGTTCAGTCTTAAGATTTTGTTTATTATAAAATATATTCCATATAAGAATAATGCAACTGTATATAAGTATGGTTCAGATGTAGGATGGTACAGTATCGATTCAAAGTAATGTTTCAAAGACCATCGGGTAACTTAGTGAGGGGGAACCTAAATCGTCCTATATTCAGATGTGATTTCTCAGAACTACAACTAGCCAAGCACCTTACGTCACACTGTTGTATAAATTAAATTACATTGTTTGGAGTTAGAATAATTTTAATAAAACAACACAGAAATATTAAAATTATTAAACAATTGATATATTTTCTGACTTCAATCTTTTCAACTTCACACTTCTTCCTTTCCATCCATGGTTGTCATTATGTGTGACTCGATACAACATAAAACAAATGTTAGTTTTCATCCAAACTAAATCCTTAGTTTTGCATGGTATAACTATGGGGTGATTGATTTAAGGTAGAACACTCATTATTTAAAAACTATTAATGTTTTTGAAAATACATTTTTACATGGTTTAAAGTCGTTGCAAAATAATGTGTTTATTAAAAAATTATATTTTTAAATATTTTTATCCTTTTAATTGATTTTTACTTTTTTGAATAACAAAATATAGTTTTAGTTTCAGAATAATTTTTTGAGTATTTTGATACAAAAAAAATTGAATTTAAGATGAGTAGCTTATGAGTTATAAGTATTTCAAATTTAGATGAGCAGAGTAGTGGACCAACATTTTGTGGGGTCCCAGCGTACCGCTCCACTCTGCTCATATAAACTTTATATACTTTTGCTAAATTTGATACTTGGAAAAATATTCGGCTTGAAATATGAAATTAAAACTATATGTTGTCATTCAAAAAAGTAAAAAAACTTCAAAAATGTTCAGGATAAAAAATATTAAAATAAACTATATAATTTATAAAAATGTTGTTTTTAAAGACTAGAAACAAAGTAAATTTTTTTTTTTTTAAACACTAATACTTTTGTGAAATAATGAGTGTTCAATGGTTAAAGAATCACCGGGTATAAACATATTATCAAATCTTGGTAGGCACAAACAAAATCATAACATTAATTATGCCACTTGTCTGTAAATAAAGTTAAAAAATCACATATTTTTTTATATTATTGTATCATTATTTATCACTTGTATAATAAAACTACTTGTTAAATATATGACCAAACATAACTTGGGTAATGATATTAAAACTCAAGTGATGTTAAGTTGCTATATATATAATATATACATATATGGTTTTATACCCACATTCCTAATAATTTTTATTTACAGTTATATTAATTCATGTTTTATCATAGTATATAAACATTTTCATGATACTGTTTAAATTTTACTTAGGAATAAATTCATAAACATGATAGTTGAGTTGAGGTTTCTATTAAAAATGCTTTTTGATTGCTTATAATTTATTACTACGATCAATTGAGTATTACCTAAATAATGTTAAAATTATTAATTTATTATTAATATGTACTATTTTTTTTTTCAGTTAGTCGATATTATAATAACAGTGCCAAACAGAAATATTTTGGTGAAGATGCATTTAATTGTACCCAATGTGGGCGTACATACCGTCGAAAGAAAAATGTAATAAGCCATATGAAATATGAATGTAACAAAGATCCTCAATTTGTATGCACAATTTGTGGCAAAGCAACTTATTACCGCTCTAATTTTAAAAAACATATGGCTACTACACATCAAATCTTCATGGCATAAATTAATTAATAATATTAAGATTATGATCTGCAATAAATTATAATCTTTTCTACATATTTTCCAAAAATAAATCTTTTTCATTTATATATAGTAATTGTTCTATTGATAAATATATTTTAATTAAATCCTATACCTATATGAATCAAAAATTCCAAATAATTTATATGTATACAACATTAATATGCATATTTATACACATATTTTTTTCTGAAAAATAGTCAATTATTTAAGAAATTTGGATTTATTTTTCTAATTATTTGTTACTATACAATAGTTACTTAATTTTAGGATAATTTTATTATCAATCTGAAAAATAATTATAGATTGGTACAATATTTTTAAATACAGAATTAAAGTTTCCAATGCTTGTAATTTAGATAGATCTACTAAATACCTGTTGAAATTTTTAATTATGGTTTTGTTGCAATATATAATTTAAAACACAAGTAATGTATGTTGTGTTGCTTTTGGTATGTGCTTGATTAAACATACTAGTTAACATCTATTATATTTATCTGATTTTGTTTGTACCTAATTTTCTTATCACAGTAAGAATTTTAGAGATCTATTGTAGAGATCAACTGTTTACACGTTTATGCAAGTGGATTTAAATGATTATGTACAGATTTAATTATTATTTTTTTAATTTACATTCCTCTTATTATATTTTTATAACTTATTTTCAACTAATTTGTCATTTGTGTTTAGATATTTGGATTCAGAATAATGGAAAATTGTATAACTGCCCCAACAAGAACTGTCACCGCAATTATAAAACTAAACCAGGCTTATACAACCATTTAAAATATGAATGCAATGTACCGCCAAAATACCATTGCAATATTTGTAACAAAAAATTTAAGCAACCAGGAAACTTTAAAATCCACATGAAATCACTTCATTTTGTAACATTAATTAAAATTTAAAGATTTAATACATTTTTATTGAAAAGTGCACATAAATCCATGTGATACTATATTTTCTTGGGAGAACACACTGATGTTTTCCGAGCCAGCTATTTACACACAACATAGGAAATTAACATTCTGCATACAATATATTTTTTTGGTTTTTAATATTTAAATAAATTTACATTTTCAAATGTAAAGTTAAGAATATTTTCAAAGATTTATTACTATAATTTTTCTATATTATAAAATATTATTCTTAATAAGCGATTGTATTTTTACAACAAAAATGTGTAGAAAATCCAAGATAGTAGCCATTTAAAAATTGTATGGTTGTTACTTGTTTATGTAGGTATACCCTTAGATTAAAAATGTCAAAATATTGATTATTCAGAGTATAAATTTCCTGTGTATGTGAGAGATAACTTAAGAGTATATCTATCTTTGTATTATAGTATAATGTATTTATTAATAAATTATTACCATGATATTTTCTACATTGTAAATATTAACTTGGTACTCTATATTTATTTTGTATGGATAAACTATGATTATTTTATATCTATTTGATTTTAAATTTATGCTTAAATATTAACTGTTTTTACTTATCTAAAGGTACTATATATTGTAATCATCATTTGAACTTGTTATTGTATTTTAGTTGTGTAATTTAAAATGATCAAATTGTGAAATTGATATGTTCTTACTTTACTGCTTAGTAAGAGTAATCTTGCTGTAATTGTAAAGATATCTTGTAGAATTAACTCAATATTGTCTTACTGTTGTATTTTGTTCTAATTTCTTAGTTTTGTAATTGTTTAAATATATATCTGTTCTGTTTAAATTAAAAATTGAATTACCTTTATAATATATTACCCAAATGTTAATCAGATATAAGAAATAATAATAACTAATCACGTTAATGTAAGATTCTTCAAACTTATTTAGCATAATTTATTTTAAGCTTTTTTTTGTAAAGAAAGCAATTTTTTTATAATTTTTAACTTAGAATAGTTTAAGAATATGCTTTTTAAACTGTATTCCTTCATTTTGGCACTTAATTAAATTATAACAGTGCATGGTTTACTCTTAGATTATTTTTCACATTAACTTACTAACAATATATTGATATTTTGCAGCTATGCCATTATTATTCAACCCAAAATCTGGTAGAATGAACAAATATCCTGGTCCATCTTCAGATGGTCTTTTTTATTGTACAAACCAATGTGGTAAGAAGTATAAATCTAAACAAGCTATCAGTGTACATATGCGTTATGAGTGTGGTGTAAAACCCAAGTTTTACTGTCAAGAATGTAACAAATATTTTAAACAACCTGTCAGCTTCAAAGCACATCAAATGAATGTCCACAAGTACGTAGTCGAATATACACAGTTTAAGTGTTCTATGTAGTATCATACTTACAATAAGTTTAAAACAATTTTAATTAACTGTTTTATTAATTTATCCTAATGTAGAACTTCCAAAGTGTATATGGGAAGTTTTACAAGTAAAAAAAAGTCTGATATAAAATATGTATAAAAACATTTATAATAGAAAAGAATTTTAGGTCTAGGAACTTTAAATTTTTTTATCTTAGATAACCTCAATTTTAAAATAATATGAATAGATAACACTTTCATAATTTTAAAATTGAACTCGAGCTCTTGATAATAACTTGTTGGCTTAAGAAATTAATAAAATAGTTTTTTTTTTTATTGAAGTTACTTTACAACTACATAACCGGATTGATAAATCCTATTTTTATTTATATAGCAGAACTTATTTATTCATCAATATCATACAATTTAATTTTCTATATTTGTATACATTTTGAATGGTTATACACATTATTTATCATTAACAATGTATAATTTTTATTACTTACCTATGTAAACATAATATTTTATAGGTATGTATTGTTTTGGATGTTTTTTATTTATAAACTGATTACTTAAATTGAGTTCAAGTATTATATTTTAATGTTTAAACTGGTCCTATATATGTATTATACATTCCTAATAAATGCTATTTTATTTTTATTTTATATTTATTCACATAAAATCTGTTTTAGTGTCTAATGTAACAGCTGTTCTAGTCTTAATTCATTATTTAACATAAACATAATATCAAATTTTAGTGATTTATCACTTAATCCGGTTATATAAAAAACGACGTTTTATATGTAATGGTACCAATGAAGATACTGATTTTTCCAAGTGGTAGGTATGAGAAAATGATCAACATTAGTTGGTGGTGTTGGGATATAAAGGGGTTGATAACCACTGGCTTGAATGAACCAAGGATGCTTTGTAAATTTATGTGGCACCTTCTGCCACTTTACACTTCTTAGCTAACCTTTGAATAAAATGTTTGTAAAAAAGCACCTTTTATTCTATATTAGGTATCAGATATATTTTCTCCTTCATAATATGCAGTATAGTTTTTAATTAAAAATAGTTCATTATGAAACCTTAACAATTAGTTAGTACGTACTTCAAACTATATAAATATATTTTTCAAAATCTCAACAATTGATTTAATAAATGCCATTAATAACTTTCAACTATTCATTTAATGCTTATATTTTTGGTATTTCCTTAAATATTGGAAAATATTAAATACAATATATTTAGGTAGACATATTGTAATTATAATTATGTATGCTTATTCATCCTAGCTGTTTTAAAATAATTCATACTTGGACTAATTCATATTTTTTTCAAATTCTAAACTTTTTGACCCTTCTATAAAGGCATATAATTTCAAATTGTGATTCACTCTATTTTTTTTTATACAATTTATAATGTTTGTTTAGAAGATTCAAAGTTAAAACGTTAAGATGATTAAACTCACCATGCACTATTTTCAATTCTTACCATATTTAATCTTAATTCCTGATACATATTTAAAATGTATTAATTCCCCACTTTTATGTAGACAATAGACATGAATATTAAATATTGTGCTTAAATACAATGAATGGCAATAACCTACAATAAACTGTATTCTATTTAGAATTATTATTAATAGCGTTTTTGATTTGACAAAATAGTGAGCACTGAAACTCCACTGGCACTGAGCAAGTGTTGTATGAAAATTGTACTAGTTTTTTATAAATCAAATACATATTTTATGTGTAATTATGGAAAACAAAATATGTTGACATAGAAAGAAATACAATTCTTAATAGGGTCGCCAGATTTTGTTCTCCGTTATCGATAAAAACAGTTCATATTTATAAAATGCACTCATTGTACTGACAAAATCGGTGGTGCAAAAAATGCGCACGAGTGTTGTCATTGCAATTAAATTGAATACAAAACACTGCACCAGTTCACTGAATATTGGTCAAATCGAATACGTTTTTGCACTCAGTGCGCACAGAGTGCAAAAAAAGCGTCAAATCGAAAACGCTATAAGATTTCTTATTGTGGCTTACTTTTATGGTGGTTGTAGAAGAACTGATAAAAGGTTTTTATTACTGACATATTCGTTTAAAAATTATATACTTATTTAAATTGTAATTAATATTATTAGTTTATATTATTTATTACAATTCTTTATTATAGATATACCTCAGTAATGAATTCTAAGGAATTAAATACATATATAATATATGTAAGATATATAATGTTAATGATTACTTTTCAGTCTGATAGTTTGAGGATTGAACTTGAAAGTTGTATCTTTTATCCACTATTCAAGATGAAGTAATTTTATTCGTATATTTTATTGCTGTAAGTATCAAATATTTATTAGTACCTAACTTAAATTATGTCTCTTTTGGTTACATACTAATATAACACAATTTATGTAATATATTTGTCATATTTAATTACAATATTTAACCACAAAACTCAACTATTTTAATAAAATAATAATAAATAAAACCTCAAAACGGTTTTTACTAAATTAATGAACTAACATGATTTAAAATAGTTATTAAAAGACACATTGTATAAGTCATTGTCTCTATTCATAAATATTTAATATTTGAATTCAGTGGCAAAACAAACGGTGACTTCGAGAAGGGATTGCTTCTTGATTTTTTATATCTTGATATGAAAGTAAAAATCAATTACTAAATAATAATATTAATATTGATAGTACTTGTATTTATTGTTAACTATTGGTGGATGAGTTAGGTCAGTTTTAGGTTGCTTATGGGTTATTTCACCACTGATTGAGTTTAGTTTGATTAGGTATTTTTCATAGAGTTTACTTTTAAATAAACTTAATTGTAAAATATCTTTCATTTCTTTTTGTCTTTATTTTTAAATCAAAAATTAGTTATCATTAAATATGAATTGCATAAAATACATTGGTAGGTACTTTAACAGATAGTATAATTTATCATTATATATCATTGTAAGACAATTTAAAATATAAAATAAACAGTTAACTACTATGAAATATTTAAATATATTTCTAAAAAGACTGTTATCATTAGTATAGTGTATATTATACTAATACTTTTATTACATGTATAAACTTTTTAGAAATAAATTTAAATATTTTTTTTTAATTTAATGTCTATTCTAGGTTTTATTATTTTTTTACTACAATATTTACATAATATAATATATGTACTTTTAAAGTTTGAATAATATACTTAGAGTATATTATTCTTTCATTATCATCATATTATGCAATATTGTCATACCATTATTACAATATTACCTACCTATTTTAATAGTAGATAATGTTTGTTTCCAATTGCATGCATTTTTTTATATTTAATAATTATAATAATCTATTTAATAAAGTATATATTTAATAGTAATATGTAAATTTAAAAAATGTTCACAGGTTGTTTATTCAATTTACCACGGTATTCGTGTAAGAAATGTGGTAATTCATATAAATATAAAGCAAACCTCCGTAGACATGAAATATATGAATGTGGTATTGAGAAAATGTTCATTTGTACAATTTGTGAACGTAGATTTCATCAAAAATCTAATCTAAATAGGCACTATAGTTTATTACACAATTTATGAGTTCAATATAATAAATGTAATTAAATACTACATAATATGTATAAAAATGTATATTGCCATGTTTGTTACTGTTTTTATTATATATTTATATAATTTTATGATATCTTTATCAGGAGATAATAAAATAGCCCTTGTCCAAACTCAGAAAGTTATTACTGCTACTTATTTTTTATGTACGTTTAAGAGAAATCTGCATTAAAAGAGTGAAAATAGTTGCTGTCTATACTATTATATTATATGATACAATTTAAAGGTCCTATTTTTATTTACAAAAACTATTTATTTTTAATAAGAAATAATATATTCAGATTTTCCTAGATAAAAACCATGTCAAACAAATCAAATTCTATATTTACCCACCATTACCCCATTCCCATGTTCTTATTTACTTAAGAATTGAGAAACGCCGCAATATATAAAGAAAAATCAACTGTGTACAGCTTAATATTATAATTGTATAAGAATGTGAGGTAAAGACCACAGAAAGAAAAAAATATCTTATGTGTGAGTATAACTTGGTCATTTATTTGTGACTGTGTGTCAGTGTGATCACATTTATATATATATAATTTGAAATACTATGGGACAAATCAAAACTGAAATCTCTCTAAGATCCTTTAATATCTTACATTGTAGAATAATGAGTGAATTAACAATTATATTTTGTATGTTACTAGTATATGTTGCTACTTACCTAAGTATTTATTTTGTTCCTGTTGTACAAATTATGTTAAACAGTGCATTTTCTTATTGAATGAACTGTTAATCTTAATGTTTCTTTTACCCTTATGTGTTATTTAGTTAATAAAAATAATTTGCGTCTTAAATTCATTGTTATTATTTATTTATATTGTTGTTTCAAATGGGCGGAGCAACAAAAAATATGTAACGATCAATCAAATATAATATAGATCAACTTAGGAAATGATTTGACAGAAAATAAATTACAGAGTTTTGTTAAGTAAAAGATTAAAACATAAATTAATTCTATACCCAATTAAATCAGGGATTGGCAACCCTTGTCCAGCAGACTGCATGTGGCCCTCCTAAGTCATAGTAATTTTATGTTTCCTGCGATTAAAATGTATAATTTATATAAAAATCAAGAACTTAGATAGTATCGATTGAAATCTGCATCTGCGGAATAAAACTTTTTAGATACCTTGTTAAATCAATAAACCTAATAGTTGAATGAACTTAAGTTGATGAACTTAAATAAACTAAATTTAATATGATTATACATTTTTGTTCTAAATAAAATAAGGTATATTCAAATTGTGGCCCGTGTAAAATTGTGTCTTTTTTTTAGCCCTTGACATTGAAAATGTTGCTGGACCTCTGCATTAAACAATCTCATTTAGTTAAAAAAAATATATAATTATTAACAAGTCACATAACTCTAATCAAAGAAGTATTTTGAACATATCTATAGATTGGTATAGCACATAAACCATTTAATTTTACCCCCGGGAGCTAAAAAGTTTATTTACCTAATTAATCTGGGCAAAATACAGGGGGCGGCAGTTAAATCCGACGATTTTTCACCAAACAAATAAAAATTACACAAGCAAAATTTTATGTTATATATTTAAAAACTTCCTTTTTAAAGATTGTGACAGGCAAATGCCTTCCTTGGTTAGCCACACATTACTACTACATACATCATTACTTTTGTAATACGCTTTTACCACGAATGCATGCTGTTTACTCGACCAATACTCCATGATTACTAAATTCCAGGTATTTAAATGCTAAGAACATTCCCGAAATCTACCACTTTAGCCACGCTCACCAGTTCATTTTAAATTGTCAAGTTTGACCGCCGCACCCTGTAATTTAATACTATAAATGAAACAAATGGTTAGCCTTTTCCTTTTTGCATCTAAAGATTTGAGTTTTAAATATAATAAAATAAGCTGGAGTGATCGATAAATATAAAATGAATGACAAATCAGCCTTAGAAATTGATTCAATAAACTTGAATCAGACCAATAGAAGACTGTGACCGATCAACTAAATTATAACCAAACAAAAAAAAAATATAAAGATTTTAGTGATTGTGAATTACTAAAACCATACAGCATTAATTATTAATAAATTTGATTCATTAAATCTAACATTGGAGATGCATTGTTTAGAAATATCCAAGCATAATTTATTTGCATCAGTTATTAAAATTATAGAGAACATTTTGAAACAGTTCCTCGTGTATCAATTTAAAAATCTAAAATATTTTACTATTATAAGCAAAGATTAACACATTTGAATTGCTGAATTTAATATTGTTGTATTTTATATATTAAGTAATAGTGGAGCTAGATGGAAACCTTGAGGTACTCTAATACTTACATTTTATAGCGTATTTATTATACAATCGATAATTAGTTAGTGTTATTTTTTTTTGTCCTAACAATTTTCAAAAAACTCAAAATTGGTATGATGGTTTGAAGAGTACGTTTTTTACTTTGAATTCCTAAAAAATTATATTATTATTTTAGATGTTCAAAAATAAACGTAACACATTAAAAAATTTGTCCACCACAACTAAATTTAAGTATACTACCCTTTGAATATACTACCCAATTTCCACTACAAACTATCCTATTCAATAACAATTTAATATAAGAACTGAAATTTAAATTAACAAAACATTGTTTTTATTTAGCCATTATTGTATTTCTATCAAATATTACGTTAGAATCTTGGATAGTACAATTTTTCATATACGTTTTTTGACATTTATTTAGATGATGATTAATAACTAGTTATGTTATTTTAAAATAGTGATTACTAACTATGCATGTTTGTAAAAAATACTTTAAAATTATTATGGTTTTTTTAGTTGGTATTAAACATTTATTTAATATTTATTTAAAAATATCCTTTTTTGTTTCAGTTATAAAATGGTTAGGATGCTTGGACCATTTAGCGAAACCTGACCCAGCAAAATGCCCTAACAATAATTGTCAACGGAAATTTGGCGGGTATACTAGAAAGTATAATTTAAAAAATCATCTTCTTAACGAATGCGGAATTATTATAAAATGTCAACTCTGCTCTAAACGGTTTGGGCATCTTAAAAGCCTTCGTTACCACATGGGAGTAGCACATGCAACTATTTTATAGGTAGTTTCAAAGTTTATGAAACAAATTTGAATTTATGTTTGAATACCTATAAAAAGTCTAATAATTGTATCTATTCAAAATCATGTTTTACTATGCATATTATATAAGTTTTTATTTGTATTTAATACTTAACTTGAGTACATTTTATGTCATGTATTATGACTAGTATTTACCTTTGTATATTTATATAATTTATATTCTAGTTGTATTTGAAATAAATTAAATGATTTAAATATAACTACAACTATGTACAGACTAAAAATAGAAACTGTGAAGCTACTAGCCAAACATAAAACAAATATAGTGGACATCTAATTCCAAGTATCAATTTCACCTCAACTCTTTTTTGTAACATACTTAGTTTCTGGACAGCCCTTTACCGTTTTTTTAATAGTTACTAGTATTTTGATCTCTTACTATTACAATTTCTAATTAAATTAAGTTGGTTATGAAGGGTTCAATCAATAGACCTTTATGATTTTTATTATATTATTGTTTTTGTAAATATATTTTAACCTGTTTTCATATTGAAAGTTTTAAATATAATACTTTGAAAAGTATACTATACTAAATTACAATTTCATAAATATTTTCAGTTTTATTTGTTAATAAACTAATAACTTAAAATAACTGATAACAATTTTTAGTTTATAATATTGTATTTTAACTATATAATTAATAAGGTAACAAATATTTTATTGTTTAGTGGTTGGTTAGCTCTTTTTAATTTTATTCGAGAGAATTTACCGAATGTGAATAATTGTCAGCGCCTTGTTTAATAATTCATCTGTTTATTATTTCACTCAAAATCATGTCAAGTTATTTATGTTTTTGTAATATTTTTTTTAAATGCATGATTTATTGCTTTAAACTTAATTAATTATATAATGAATTATTAAAGTTATAAATCTATTGGTATGTTTAGAAAATTCATCAGAATGTAGATGGGTATGTCCTAAAAATTGTGGGCGAACTTACAAAGCATCTAAACAACTTCATAGACATATGACCGAGTGTGGTGTACCACGTCGGTTTAAGTGTGATCAATGTTTCAAGTCTTTCAAACGCAATGACCATCTAAAACAACATTTGATGTCTTGTTCAGACTTTCCACCCGCATTCAGCTGCAAAATTTGCTTGAAAAAATTTAATTATAAGTCCAATTGGAAAACTCACATGGCTTTTAAACATAATATGCTTGATGAGTATCAATTAATATTTTAAAATTGTGTTTTAAATAAATATTATTAGGTACTATAATATTGTAACTATTATTAGTGCACACAAAAATTATGCACTAATCTATAACTATAAATGTCAAGTATATTATTATTTTTTAAATTTGAATATATTTTATTCTAAAATGTATTGATAATGTTAAATAACTGATTTATTCCTAAATAAATCCATTGAAATGTAAAAGTCAAATATAATCATATATATCAGGGGTGACCAAACCGCGGCTCGCGTCATAGACTTGCATCTTAACGTAACATTAGACGTAAATTAACGTAAATGTAAAAAAAAAAAAAAAAGCCATATAATATATAATAATATGACTTTTTTTTTTACATCTTGGCTTTTCAATTTTTATTAATATATTTGGTGGCTCGCGAGTCTTCTCGCTGGCCACCCCTGATATATATTATAGGTAATTAAAAGTTATTTAACTAATTTTTTTTTTTGTGAGGATTGTGTTAGGTGTCAATTTGTGTAGAGAATTTTATACTTTGTCTAACTATAAGAAACCATTATAATTTTGTTTACTAGTTTGGCCTATGAATTAAAAAGCAAATAATTATTTTTGGCATTCAGTATTAAGTAAAAATGAAAATATTTGGAGAAAATTGCATCTATGAAATAAATAATTTTATTATTTGGTTTCTACAGTTTTCCAATAATTAAATAATTACTATAAACTATAATTTTGATTTTTTTAATATATATATATAGATTAGCAATATGAATAAACTATGATTATACAAAACAATACATATATTATATTATACAGCTTCATAATATAATTTGATTGTCATATGGTTTAATAATAATTTATTTTGGCTAAGTATAATATAATAATAAAATTTGAATTAAAATATACTTGTTTTAGTTAAGAGTGTTAATACATATTTGTAGTAAGTGTCATGATGTGATAAATACCTAAAGCATTATTTTTTTTATAAAATAGAATATTATGTAAATACTATTCTACATTAGGATACTAACTATGCATGTGTTGTCTCACTCATACAAACATATAAAATGTACAGTTTGAGTTTATTAGACCCAATTGTGTGTAGTTAGCGTTAACATAAGAGTGAATTGACCTATTATCAAACTTTCAGCCTAAAGGTAATAACATATTTTATGTGCTCAAGTATCGTCTTTTTTTTAGATATTTCATTGTCTAAGCAAGATAATATCTTATATTATATTATATATATCTTATACATGTCCTATATTATAGGCATTTTTAATGTATGATATTTCACATGCTGAGATGTTAAAATAAAAATAAAAATATTGAAAATATTGAAAATGAGCTAAAGCTAAATCAGAGATAACAGTTTTACCTTTAAGTTTGATAATAAAATGGAGACAACACAGGTGTAGTGTCCTCTTAATGTAGAATATTCTGCAAAAGGATCAATTTAAAAGATCTTAAATACCTACTTATAGAATTTATTGTTATTAAATACCGTATAAATTTATATTTAGTGGATTCTGTTTTGGTTTATTTATAGTGTGTTTTTATTAATTCAAAATGTATAAGGTATAACCATTTTTGTATTAATTTGTCATTAAATTTATGTTTTATTACTAGACATCTTACAAAAAAATCTTATTTAGTTCAATTAAGGGATATAATATGTATTTGTGACATAAAAATGTACTTATTGTACTGAAAGACAGGTGTAATTAGTTTATCAACAAAAATTCAATGTTGGTAGTTTGAAATTCAATCTGCACATTATGAGACACTGACATTACACCATTACACAATATAACTGAAAAACTATGGTTACAAAAGTATACTCTAAATAAATTTAAGTGTTCATAGTTACTTATATTTTTATGATTTATGATCAAAAATATAATATATAAATTTATATATTTTTTTTCAAATATTATAAAATAGTTTAAATAGACTTAATTTGTAGACTACAACTCAATTTATTATTGATATGGAGTGTTTTTACTGGGATTACTATGAAGTGTTTTGTTTGATGAATACTATTTAAAACACTAGTACTTTACCTATAATATATGTATATAGAGCCTATAGTCAATGCATACAGAGCTATTGTATATTAAATATAAAAAATATATATTGATATGCATGCTTATGTTCAGTGGTGAAGTGTCATAGGAAACAATGATACAAACTACATAGAATACGGATTAATTATTTTATTTTATTTGAATAAAATATTTTTTACAATTTTAAGTATAATAATACAGTATGATCCCGTTACAACAAACTCCAAGGGACTGAATTTTTTTCGTTATAACGGAAATTTTGTTGTGACGAAGGTAGGATAAGGTCGGTAGGGGACTTCAATGACCTTCGATATAACAGGATTTTTCGTTGTATCGGGAACTTACTGTATAAAATATATTATATACGCATTAATTTTTTTTTTTTTATAGTATTCTTAGAATAGACAAGTTGCGAACCATGCACGGGACCTGGTGGTATCGTGGTCGGTTTTTAATTTGCGGTTTGTTTATTTCTGGTATGATATTGTCTCATAGTATAAATAATATTTTCATTATCCATGAACTATTTTTTTTTCAACGTCTCCCCGACTTATAGACTCATGACTGCTTATACTTATACAGTACCTAATGCATTTTGTACTAATATTCATATTATGTTTACAAATATACATATACTTCATTAGGTAATATTGTACTATATTTATGTTTTAAATAATAAAATATATATATTTTTTTAATTTTAGAACCATTCATATGTTTACAATGTGGACGACAATACAAAACCAAAACTGGTTTTCAGTACCATTTACGCGTTGAGTGTGGAAAGCCCCCAGAGTTTCGTTGCTCAATATGTAACAAGATGTTTAAGCATAAAATGAGTTATCAAAGACATCTGATCTTGCTTCATAGAATTATATTGTAAAATTTAAAATTAAGTTGGATAATAAATTGAATATACATTTTTTTAGATTCTGAGTGGACCGAAGAATGTATTGATTTTACAATGATGTGTGTTTTTTTTGAAGAAAGTGAATCTAGTGGGTGCATTGGGGAAGTCAAAATTTAAAATCCCAATAGTTTTCCAATAAGCGCTGGGAAAATCAACAGAATAATTAAGGGAAAACGGGAAAACAGTTTTTCACAAAATCGATATTGGTTTTTCGTGCAACTTTAAAACAAATTAACGTATATACATGAAAATTTCACTGGTTGTTTATATTCGCATTTTCTATATATGATAAAATTTGATTTGATTTTCCAATTTTATTAGTTTTTATTTCTACGAATGTCAATAAAACTTTATTTGTTAAGTAAAAATGCTTGAAAATTTAATACAACGCTCCTACTATATTGTTACAATGACATTTAAATCTTGACAAAATACGAAAAATCACGAAAATTAGCTAATAATTTTGAGTTGAAAATTCATAAAAAATTTTCATATCTAAGATTTGAAAATGTTTATTTACAAGATTATCATAAGTTTATCTACCTTTATCAAAAAAAAAAAAAATAGGCATGTTTTCGAACCGGTTATACTTTTGGTAATAACTTTTGGTTTTAGGTAACTGATAATTTGTAACCATCAAAATGAAATGGTTTTATCGTTTGGTTATTGATAATCTACAAATTTTAATAGACTTAATTTAAGATACAATTAATAATAAATAAAATAGAATCTATATTAACCACAAACCTAAATCATGTTACCACATCTGATTAAAAGTATAAACAGTTAAGCGCGAAAACACCTATGTCTACAAGCAAATCAAATTAAATTTTTATGAGTTCTTGAAGTTCATATTTTTATAAGATTGGATATTCACTCAATTTCTGATTTAGCAGTTTTGTTATTTAATTGTTATTCAAAAACGAATTACTGTATAACAATGAAAATTTAACTGAATGTTTATATTTTCATTTTCTATACAACATAAATATTTTGACTCTTTTTAAGCTGTTTACGGACATTGTCAGTTTTCAATTATTTTATTTAGTTTTTTCTATAATTCTCAATACATTTTTATTTGTTGGGTAAAAAACCGTGAAATAAATTTTGCAAGGCATCTGATATATTGTTACAAGAGCAGTTGAAAAACATTGAAAATACCTTGGCATCATTTTTTTATAAGCATTTTAAGTTCAAATTTTGACAAAATGTATCAAATTTAAAATTTAATAATTATTTTATAGTTAAAAATTTATAAAATGTTCAACTTTTATAGCCAAGGATTGAAAATTTAAAATAAGGTTCAACGTAAATAGGTTATATATAAATTATTTTATTCACAATAATATCATCATATATACTTAGTAATACCATAAGCTGACTAACCATTTTCGCTCAGAATTGTTTTTCTTATACAATGATATCATATCATTGAATTCAAATTTAACACCATCCACTACAGTGACCCTCTTGTAACCTACTGTACAGCAGAGCGACATCCACTTACTCACTTTTTTATTTATAAAATGTTTCAATATTTCAATAAAATGTTTAAAGTTACAATTTCTGTATACCTTTAAAATCTGACGAATAGTTGATAATACACAATATTGTTTTAGAAGTTATATTTTGATATTTAAATGATAATGAATTTTTTTAAACTTAAATACTTAACGAATCTATAAGAAACTTTCACTATTATAAACTATTTTGTAAATTGTGCTAAAATACAGAAATTATACACCATAATTAAAATCTAGATATCATGTGATAGATGTAATTGTATTATCTAAGTATTCATACTAAATTTAAGTATTTAATCATAATCAAAAAAAAAAAAAAACATTTTTATAAGAAATAGGTTTTACAAAAAATAATTTTTAATGAATGGAATTAATTAACTTTCTGACGTATATTGTCTTAGTCCATAGATATTTATGTATTTATAAATTTACAATGATTAATAACCACATATTACATAAAATTACTTTTTTATTCCAGTTGTTCCTGTTTTACCAAAAAAAATGGATTATGTATTAAACTGTTTGGTAATTAGTGTTTAGAAAATTGACTGTAGACCATAAATATTTTTTATTTCTTGCTTAGCTTAATTATAATTTAAAAATATTTGATTATGTATATAATTGAAACAAATGTTTGATTTACAGTACCCTCATATCAATGTCCTAATTGTTATCGGCTGTACACATACAGTAGAGGATTGGCAAGACATATTAAATATGAATGTGGAGTTGAATGGAAGTTTCCTTGTGTTATGTGCAACAGGCCATTCAAACGTAAAGAGCACCTTCGTAGACATATGATATTTATACATAAACAACATTATATCTAATTTAACTATTTTTCAAATTATAATATTTTTAATATTTAATAATAATTAAAATTTTAATAGTATAGAATTTACATTTCAGGTTTTAATTATTTTTCAGAATTTTACTTATTATCAGATGTGTATTATTAGTATTCTCAATCTGAGTAAGGGAGTTGAATTATGAAATGTAACTAGAAATAAAAATAATAATTTATCATTTATTACATTTGTTTGTTCAATTAACTTTATTATTTTATCAGTATCTAACACATATCCAATGAATCCATCAATTTATCAAAAAACTATGATAGAGGTGAGTCAATTGTTACTATACAATATTTATAAATTATTGAATTTTGATATGTAAGAGATTTAAATTTGAACATTTTGAGTACTCGTATATATTTTGTATTTTGTTTAGTTATGTGTTTATTATTTGCCTAAGTAGATTCTGATTGCATTATTTACTGTTATTAAAAGTATAATTTATTTCTAATTGTTGTTAATTATTTTTTAGACTTATCTTTATCGTTGTGTACTCCCAGTGAATGGCGTCCCTATGTATGTGAAAAACCTGGCTGTGGTCGGGGATACAAATATAAAAGTGGACTCTTCAGACATGTTAAATATGAATGTGGTAAAGAACCACAATTCGAATGTATAGTCTGTCATAAAAGATTTACACAGCAGCAATCACTCAAATCACATATGATTTACATTCATGGTTTTCCTGTATATAATAAATCAAAGAATGTTGAAAACAATTCAACTTAATAATAATTGAAGTTAAAATTACTTATCTATAAGAATATTTTTTGTTAAGTTGTGAGCATATTGTATGTTTTAAGATTTATAAAATATACATGCAAAAATGATATTTTTACTACTAGGTAGTAAATACATACATACTTAATGGTAGATCATTTTCCTAGTAATTTAATATTTTATTTTTCTATTAAATTGATATAAAACAATGCAACACTTATTAATTTTACATTTAAGGGTAATGATTTATTTCATCTTATGTTAATTTATTATTTATTAACATTAAATTACTTACCGCATAAATGTGAAATAGTTCCCAGAATCGCAACCAATTCCTAACCTAACCAGCATCAAACTGGTTTTGCAAAAATTTGAAGTTACTTATCATGTTACAGTATTAAGCTATTATTTGTAATTTCCATGTTTACCCTTATTTGCTGTTACATATATAATTATTTTTTTTTATTTTTTTCTATAATTCATTATATTTTTAACTAATATCATACTTTATATGTACTGTAAAAATATCATGAAAATAATAAATTTATTAATCAAAAGTGTTAAATGTTTTTATTAAAATGTTACATACTATAAATTTTTTTAACATATGTGACATTTGTGGCATGAGGGACAATTTTCCCTTAATCTTATTCGAGGTGACTAAATGATACTATTGCCCCTTCTAACACCAGAAACAGGGTCTGAGGTGGCAAAAGAAAATTATCCGTTTAGGAGTGTACCTATATCTAAATGCAATTTTGTTATATCAATACCAGTTTTTTCAATTTGCATTCCTATTTTTAAAATATTTAATTACTGTAACCTCTATCATGTTTTCAAAGTGATAACCTATGTTACCTTATACTATCAACCTTCATAAAATTGTCCTTATTCCTTACAATTTGCAGTTAATCAATTTTTCTAGCATGCTTCTAATCTTAGTTTGGCTTTGAATATTTTTATTTGCCTCTTTATTTTGTTACTTGCTATAACATAATAATATTATACCTCTCACAGATGAATTTTTTTCATTCATTGACATACAAATCAAAACTTTTATTTCAGTTTATAAATATATTCTAATTTGTATGTGTTTTCTAGGACCTCAGATAAAGTTGAAACTAAAAGAAAATTTTCCCAAGTTTATGGAATGTCCAAATGGATGTGGATATACTTATACAGTAATTAGTAATTTTGAAGAACACATGCAAAAATATTGTACTAAAAATAAATATTATACATGTCTTTATTGCAATGCTTCATTTCATTTGAATGATCAGTTGAAAAAACACTTACTAATGATACACAAATGTTTTTGAAAATTTTTTGCTGACCACAACAATACATATTTTTAAATATGATTTATTATATTTATATGTATATTTTAATATAGTTTGATTATCTTTGTATTTTAACAACAAAAAACTTGACCATGACTTAAAACTTATTATTCCTATATTTTTAAATTATTTTAATTGACAAATAAACATTATTTCTTGTTTAGATTAATTTTATTTTATACAGGACAGGGTATTTATTAAATATACACAAATCAAAACAAAATAATATATGGTTTTGATATTTTGTTTTAAATAAATATTGAACCTCTATATACAGATACAATTGTCTTAAAGACTCAAACAAATAATATAATATTCTATAAGTTTTAAAATATATGTCAATATTATTCAATATATTGTAATATTGAAATAAAGATTTGTAGGTAGTTATTTTATGGAAATGATAGTTTCAATGTTATTTTGCATTTAAATTATAATTCAACGTAATATATAATGTAAGGAGACAGTTTAGTTACTATTACAGTAGGTAATGTTAATTTACTTCAAAATGGAAAATAAAACATTAAATTATGCATAGATATAATTTATTGAATAATAAGACTGTTGCATATTCAGCATTTACATTATATACTAAACGTTTATATTAACAATAATAATCATAAGTATCATATTACGATCGGTGGGGATTGTCCATCGGTCATTAGCAAGTAGACAATTTTATATGTACGTCAGTTCGATTTATACTTTTCATAATAAAAGACTATAATATACGTTTATGTTATTATTCATATTAACAATACACAACAAAGACGTTTATTATGTGTTATATATACCAGCAGTTCTCAACCTGGGGATTGCCACAATTTTTTTTGGGTCGCCAGTACATTGGTACAATTTTTAATGCTATCATAATAAAAGGGCCACCAAAAATCTTCAACAAAGTTGAGTACTGCTGATGTATACCTTTTATTTTAGTTTTTAATCTATAATTGTAAAAATATTTAGAAATGTATTCTTTTAGAAATATTAACAAAAAAAATTACATATAATTTACATTTGAAAAAATGTATTATTTACGCCATGTATAAACATTATTTAAATATAAATCATTTTTAAATATAATTTAACATTATCTCTTATCGATTTTTTTGTATTTGGACCATTATAAATCATTGGTACCTATCAATTTCAAAAAAAAAAAAAAAAATGAAAATACAAATTTTCATTGCCTACAGTATTTTGATCCTAATTATATTCAATTGTGTAGGTATAGTTATCACTATTTCAGTAGCTAATTGCAGTTTGATAATAAAATGTAGAATTACCTAAATAACTGGAGTAAAATATGATTGAAATTAAAATTAACTTATTTATATATATTATTATTATTGCCTTTGCTAACAGAGAAACTATAAACAAAAATAATTATACATTATACATTTAATTAGGTTTACCTACCTAATTAGTATCCGCAGATCATAATTTACATTATTACATTTTAATTTTTAATTTTAATATTTTTAACCAAATGGCATGTACTTCCTTTGTTAGCTTAACCATAAAAACTAAAAATATTTTATATAACCAAAAATTATTTTTAATTTTACAGAAGTTAACATGAATAAAAATGGACGCAGTGTCTGCCCAAATTTATGTGGTCGAAGTTTTAAGCATCCAGTGGATATGAAGTATCACTGGCGCAATGAATGTGGTATTAGATTCAATTGTCCACTTTGTGATAAAACGTATAATCAAAAGACACACCTTAAACGGCATTCAGCATTAATTCATGGAGTAATACCTATTTAGTTATTTTTATTATTTAAATAAATACATTTCTATAGACCGTTACGTAGTTTTTAGAACTTTTGTTTAATTCTTTACAGAATAACAAAAGAAAAAATGTTTTAATCATTGGTATATCTTTGTATCTTGCTGTGGTATGATGCAGATATGGTAAATGGACCACTTAAAGGGTCCATTAATGAAAACATTTAACTTTTTATGTCCAACAAAAACCAATTAAAATAAATATATTTTATTCTATTGAAAATTATTTTTACAAAACAACAATATTTTACAAATTGAAACTATTGTAAATTATTTACTTCCATTATCTTGATCCCGATTGTATAGCTTATTCCTATTGCCAGGGCCTTTTTTTTTGTAACTAGATCCTGCATATTATCTTGTAGTCATCGTATATTATAATAGCTATCTAATAATGACTAAGATAAAGTTATATTATTGAAAGGTTATGAATATTAAGCAGTTATACAATGTTTAATGCATTACAATTTTTAATTTAATTTAAAGAGGAAATACTTTATTGGTGAGTTTTTTAAATTAAATTTATCATGTCCTGTAATAAATTTAGTTTGATGTAAATGTATGAATAAAAGTGTTAGCATGATTTAACTTCATTATTTATTTTACCTATTAGCTATTCTTATCTAATGCTTTGTCCCTGTTTTTTAACCTTCGCTTAGTGAAGGAGTATAACTTTAATTAGGGAAATTTATAAATAATTATTTTATACTTGAAATTATTATTGAATTAAATCTATTTTCAGATTTAAATTACAACAATCACTATATGGATTTATTGAAATTCAAGTGTCCCAACAAAAATTGTGGTAAAAGCTACAAGTACAAACCTGACTTGAATCGACACATAAAATCATATTGTGGCAAAGAACCAAATTATGTTTGTCACTATTGTTATAAACGATTTATGAGGAAAGATGTATGGAAAAATCATTTAGCATTTGTTCATAAAAGTTTTGTGATTTAAGTTTTCTTTCCTTTTACAAATATTCTAATATAGTATAGTCTTTGGTCTTTGGTCTATACAAATATTGTATTTGTATACATTTGGATTTGATGATTTGAAGCTAAAAAATGTGTTGATTTACATTTTATTTTATTGTTATTTATTATTAATTACCATTATTTTTTAATAATTGTTTTATACATATAACACATTTTGTTTGAAAAAAATTAATTTCTTAAGTTTCAAAATAATTATTTTATATACATTGTAATCTATCTATAAATATACAAGTCAAATATCACTCAGTGATTATGATATTGCATTTCTAAATCTCAAAATCTACTAAATGTACAAACTTGAAATTTGGAACAGTGGTTCCCCTAATGATCTAGAATTCTAGATGTACAATGAGAAAGGATTTTCAATTTTTTTTTTTTTTTTCATTGTTTTGCATTCTGAAACAGGGATCTTGAGATTCACGATAGAAATTAAAACTTTTTTTTGTTTATAAATGGTTGCCATTAGTTGCAGATTATAATAGTAATAGTATAAATTAGTGTATGTATATTTTTTTATATATAAATGGTTGCTATTGGTTACTCAGGCAGATCAGGTACAAGCATGCATCAAATTTTTGCTTTTATGGTCTAGATTCTAGAATAAAGAAAATATACTATAAGACCAAATTGACGCGGTCCTGCGCAATAGCTGTTTGAATTCAAACAGCCTTTGCGCGGAAGCCGCGCCGTGGCTCTCAACCAAACCGCCAATCGATGACGGACGACGCCAGCGCGCGATACCCACCCGAGGAACCATTGGCCGGCCGCTTGGCGAACCGGATTGTACGAGTGACTTTTGTTCTACGACTCGCCGCGTACAGACGTATGGACCAGACCCGTCACCGCGAGTTCTGAAGAACACACCACGCTAACGCGATACATCCGCGCGTTCATATTTCAGATAGCCAATATAGGTTCTATCATCATACTGTTTTATAATTCAATATAATTACAGTATGTGTATAGCTTCAATACTAAGAAACTACTCAATTGCATTTAACAAAAATCTCAGGGATTATTTTTAGAGATTTCAGAAAAGTTTTAGAGATTAAGTACTACCATGCTAAAAATATTCCAAGTGCTAAATATAATCGGCGACTTATGTTTTCTCATCTAGGTCGAGTTATTTCACAAATCTAGATATACTAACACCTATTTGTCCATGTACTGTGGTAGACTAAAACTAAGATACACCTTTAGTATGGTGTATATAGTATAAATTATATAGGGTTTTCTACAAAAAACCTGCACACGAGTTAAACCGAAATAATCAGTTAGTATTTTATATTTCAGCCTCGGTAAAAAAACAACAATTTTAGATGATATCGATGAAATTATTTAATATGTACATTATATTTATTTTATATTTTTAGCCAATTTATTCATCTCAAAAACACTTGTTAACTAAAATAGGTATAGGTTCATAAAGTCCAGAACATGTCTATTTCATAGCTACTAGTTATATCTTCAAAAACTTAGTTTGCTCAAATATAATTGTTTCAATCATTAACTTATTTATGACAATGAAAGTTCTGCAATTTAAAAATTATTTTATTATATATGATTATCGATATATCTAATTTACTAAAATATACCTATTCAACTTCATTCATATAGTTATTTCATATGCATATTAAAATTATACATGACAAATATTCACTTATCTTTTTATAAATATTTTTATAACTGTAAATATATTATATATATACATATATTTATAGTAATTAAAATATGCTCTCAATTTATTGTATTATGATTGTATGTGTTTCCTTATTGTACAATAATAAAATAAATGTATAACATTTGTACTTTTTTTCATACCAATAACTTTATTTTTTTTATAAAATTTTTCAAATGATAGTCTAACCAAGTACTATTTTGAAAAAATGTTTGTTTAATAGTAATCAATTATAATTAAAGTATATTAAATAATATTATATACATCAGGTATATGGTCAGTTTTAGATTCTGAGGACTGTCTCAGGTTTATGGTGATGTTTATTTTAATGCAACTATATAGGTAATATTACATTAAAATTATATATTACAACAAATTCTACACCAATATGAGTGATTCCACTAACTAATTGAGACTTGTAGGTACCAGCCCATAGATAATATACTACTCATGAACCAGCCCCACTATATGCACATACTGTAACTTCAGACACTCCTATCTTCAATGCTTCAAATAACCACCTCTGTAGTATTATTTTTTCTTATGGATAAACAGATGAACCCCAACAAGTGGGAACTGCATTACTTCCCAACATGGTGCATCCTTTATTAAAACAATAAATATTAATTACACCTAGTTAACGGTATCATTATTGAAAATGCTTCTATAGACAGGGTGGGACCTGACTAACCTGCCAATCTAGAAGCCCTGATAAGATAAATTTATATACCCCAAAAAAATATCAACAATTGTTCTATATCTAAATAAGCAAATTTTTATTCTCATCTTATATATTCATGCATCTATGAAATCACTCAATATTCTCATCTATACTTATAAAATCCAAATACCACTCACTCACTGATCACTGTATCTCAAAAACTACTCAACGTACAGACTTGAAATTTGGAATAGGGGTTCTTCTCATATTTTCACCGTGCAATAAGAAAGGATTTTCAAAAATGTTGCGTTTTAGTAGAGTAATTAACAATTATAATTATTCACCGCCATAAATTTATATACCCCAAAAAAATATCAACAATTGTTCTATATCTAAATAAGCAAATTTTTATTCTCATCTTATATATTCATGCATCTATGAGATCACTCAATATTCTCATAATATAATATAATTTGACTTCTATTATCTGTACATATCACATTACACCTCGCTAAGTTATGAATGCAAACGTCATATATTTATATGAAATAACTATATAGATAGAATATTGCAAGTGAATATTATAGCAGGCAGTGACATAACAAGAGGGATGATCCTTGGATCTGGATCTATCTTAGAGTACTCTGTACTCGTATAATACATAACACTATAGACAGTTTAACTATAGTAAATACAAAATACCCATATTAAACAAATAATTATAATATTTAAATATTATTGTTTTGTAGATACTATTTTATTCTTTCATTACTGCATTGCTACCATTAATAATTTGATTAAAAATTATAATATTAATGATATTTAATATTGATGAAATTTGTTTAATTTATAAATTCTTATTGTTGCCAGATAGACGTTGGGTGTGTCAGAATAATTGTGGACGTACATATTTAAACAAAAAGAGTCTTATCCGTCATTTAAGGTATGAATGTGGTGTTAAACGACAGTTTCAATGTTATATGTGTTTCCATCAATTCAAACTTCAGTGTCATTTGAAAAAACATGTACGAAAATGTGGGGCAAAAGTTGATGCTATTAACCAGTGTGAAAATGTTTAATGCTTGTGAAATGTATACTAATATTGTATAATAGTTAAACAATAACCATACATTATGCTGGTATAAACAAATCTATAAATCTAAAGAAACTTACAAAATAATTTTACATTTGTATTGGAGTCATAAAACTTTTTTTTTATTGAATGTAATTAAGTACTTTATGCAGTTTTTTTGATTATCACTTGCTGACAAAGTTGAAACAATAAAATTATTATTTTTTATACATATGTTTCTGCTATAATATTAAAATGAATCAGACGCAGGATTCAAAAATGTATTGGTTAGATTAGGTTAGTTGGTAGATACTTACTTGTCAATAATGAATAAATATTAACTAATAACAATACAATTTTCAATTGCTGTTATATCTGTATTATTTATAATTTATCATTGTAGTTATAAGTGTTTTAGTTAACCTAGATTATAAAATAAAACAATTTTTTTAAATTTAAATTTACCTTTAATCCTCGGCTGCATAGTGATTTGCAGATATATATTTACTTACAAAATTTAAAATAATTTATTATCGGTCTAAAAAAATGTCTTACTTTAATTTTTAAAGAGCTTGTATTTTATTATGTTCTTTATATGATTGTCATGTACAAATACTGCAGAATTAACGCATAGTAACATCTTTTATGGGTACTTATTAATATTTTTTTTCGTAACTGGCTAGTGGATACATAATATAATATCTAGTTTAAAATATATATAAAAAGTATTGAAATCATACATTTTTTTTAAAAATTTCTATAATTTTCCTGTTGTAATTTACTCTAACCATATAAACTTATTCTGCCCCTGAGGTAAAGATTGTTTATCTCAAATAAAAATAAAAAAAAATAAAAAAAAAATTTCTATAGTGATTTTTATACTAAAATACTTTAAATTGTAAGTGAATTTATTACCAACTTGTATCAATATGAAGAAGAATATTATCATCTACTTGTTCATAATATTATTACTTAAAAGAATTATGTACTTCCAAAAAAATATATTCAATTTATAAGTACTTAAAACCCTGTAGTATTCTTGTTTTACGATGAAGTTGAATATGTAGTAGGTACACAAAATATTTCTTTTAATTTCTATTAAATGTTATTTGGCTTTGGGTATGCAATTGTAATTATTGTACATTTTATTTGTCAGATTTTTATAAGTTATATAAGTTATATAAGTTTTATAAGTATCTCAGTTATTGATAATTTATAATATAAAAATATAAATATAATAACAATTGTTATTGATTATATATTTTTAATATTATGCAGGTACTTACTGCCTCTAATCGTACATTTCCTATGTGTCTTGTACACTAGGGAATATTATTATTTATTTCATATATCAAATACAACAAAAATGTATAATTTTTAAAGGTATCCATTAAAAAAATTGTTTGGAAAGTTCTATGTGTTTGATTGTCTGAAATGTTGGTTTATTAAGGTTCAAATAAAATATTACACTTGCTTAATTCAATTTATAAAACTTATCATTGGCATGAATAAAAAATGAAAACAATCTTTTCGTAAAGTCAACAATCATGAAAATTATTATGATACACCTACTTACATACTTCACTTTCCAAAAATTGATTTACATAGGTAATGGCTTATTTAACTTTAAATTAGCTTTTTGTATTCACCATAAATATATTTTAGAAAATTATCAACCAAGATCAATAGGTAACAATTGATAACATATCTAATAAATGTTCCTAAGCTTTTATATATATATATTTATAAAACAGATTTTATTTTTTATGTATATTGAAGACTATTTTATTCATTTATTATTTATATTTAAAGAAACACCCACCAGGGCAAAGAGTAGAGGACAAAATACATAAAAAATACTATTTTATATAAACGATTAAAAGACTTGTAACACATTTTTTAACTTAAAGCTGTTATCTAAAAGAAATCAAAATCAGATAAATGATCATTATTATTCATTAATTAACTACAATAGACATTAGATGGCAGTTTAAATACTTACTTTATCATTAATAGAAATTCACTTTAAATATTATAATAATGAATGACTGCAATCTGTTTGTGAGGTACATTGCTTCTGTTGATAGATATTGGATCAATTAAATACTAAATAGGATAATCCAAACCATTACTTTTTTGTAAATATTTGTTTGACTAATTGTATTATAATAATATTAATGTGTACAACATTATATTTGTAGTTTGAAAAAAGATATGTAATTAATAAGTTTCAACAAAATGTATAATCTATAGCTTCCTGCTTGTTTCTTCATATTTCATGCTCATATTTTCATTTTATTGCACTTGCTACGGTTCTGGACCGTGGATACATATAGTAGCTAGTGCCTTAGTGGTAGGTAATTACTTTTCTTATAGTCGTGTTCTAAAAAATATATAAAAAATATTTACAATAATAACTTTAAAGAAATAATTTGTTCATCACTAATTAATAATTTATATTCACATGTTCCTTTCATAGTATGTTAAATTATAAGTTAGTGATTGTAAATTATTATATTCATAGTACCTATTTCAATGATTTAAATTAATTCTACTCTTGTTATTACAATTTTTATAATACCTACCTAGTTAAAAATTAAATATGGTTTTTCTAGGTATTGCATTTCGTCAAAAAGCTATTTTAATGAATACAAAAAATCCTGAATTAGAAGTCCGTTTCTTCTGTTTAAATATGTGTGGTCGGAGCTATAAGAATAAACAGCATTTGACCCGCCACATGACCAATGAATGTGGTGTACAACCAAAGTTTCAATGTAAATACTGCAAGAAATGTTTCACACGAAAACAGACATTAAAAATACATTTAGTATCTGTGCATAACCGTTCACCAGATGAAATCCAAGGAAACCCTCGTCACCGTTTAAATTGGACCACTGATAATTGAATTCTATCATGTTTTATCTTGATATTTTTAGTTTTTAATACAATTAAGCTAGCTAAGATTTCCATGTATATATTCTATTATTTTACAAAATTATAATTTCATTTTTATAGTTATACACATTTATTTTATTTTTGGGAAAATGATGACAGTTAAAAGAGGACTATTGTTGAGACTTATTGATTGACATGTCATTGTTTATCCTTACATTAAACGCTTAGTGTACTCGTACTACCAATAAACATTTTTTTAGAAATATATTATATCTCAATAATTATATTCATACCTAATTATTGTTTGTCGCAAACGCTATACACATATTATGCTAAACATACAAGTATACAATAGGGATTTCACAATTTATAGTCTAACAGAGAAATCTTTTGACGTTCACCGAAAAGCTGTTCTGATGCAAGCAGCGATCACTGGAGTCAATACTAAAATTTGTTTGACCCATGAATTATTTGAATTTAAATATTGTGTAAAAACACATAGATATATACATAAATATAAGATTGATAGGTACAAGGTACTTCATATTTTTTTCATTTTTGTCAGTACCAACTTCCAATCTAAAACACAATCTACACAAAATAATTAAATAAATATTGTTAAATTTGAAATCTATTGACATTATTATTTACGGAGAAAGAAAATGTGTATTTATTCATTGATTGTGCTGATGTTTGTGATCTTCAAGAATTTTATAATAATAATTATTCCTAAAAATATATTATGTGTTAAAATTTGTTTTATATTGATGTGATTTTTTATCAAATTGTAAATGGTAATGCTTGTACAAAAAGTTGAACTTTTAAAACTATGCTACATTGATTAGGATTGTAATTCATTATACTATACTCTATGTTTTTCAAAATGTTAGTTTGATTTAGATTCAATTATAGTAATGCACATTGTTCAAAAATTAATATATATAATAGTTGAATACTTGAATAGCATAAGTATGTATTAAAATAGAAAGTTTGAAACAAGCTATTTTAGAAAGTTTTAATAATTCTTAAGATACCTATAGTTGGCATTTATCAGAAGTAGTGTATTACCAATATACCATGACTATAAAAGACAAAAGATGTTCTGCACAGTGCATAAACACATTATGTTTACTTTATTTTAATTATTTGCTTGTTACGTTTGTCTATAGATGATCAGAGAATTCAGATCTCACTTACCCAGAATTTATATTGTATAGCATATATAAAATATTTAAATATATCAAGTCTTAGAATGTTTTGATAGATTACTTTTCTATAATTAAACGCCAAAGGAGTCAGTTATTGTAGGTATAAAAGTTCTGGATTATAAGTGAGAAATAGTGTTGAATTGGTAATTTATGCAGTCAGAATACCGTATAAATTAATTTGTCAAAACTCTAAGATTATGCATGTTACTATATATACCAGCTTGTAGATTTAAAATTGTATTTATAGTTAATTATAGGGTTTACAATAAAATGTACATAGAAACTCTTTAATCTCAGTTGTTTTAAAAATGTATTTTATTTTTCAGAAATTTTGCAGATTTGCTGTCCAAAATGTAACAACATGTATGAAAATAACAAAAGTTTGTTCACACATTTAATGTACGAATGTGCAAGAGATGAACCAAAATTTCAATGCAAGATTTGTTTTATAAGGTTTTCACAATTGCATTTGTTAAAGTTTCATATGTTATCTCAACATAAAGTTTTATATACTTAACATCGAGAAAGCATGAATAAATGTACTAAGACTTAACTTTTATTCTATTGAATGTTACTAAAGTAATACCTGAGTTACACTTTCATATGTTTTCATACATGCTCCACATAATCTTTGTAATGTTGGTTAGAAAACTTCTCAGTGGACATATTCTCCCTGAAAATCTATCTTGCTACCTAAAACTGTAATGATGCAGATCCTCATGATTTAAACTAAATTAGTTACTGAAATTCCATCAACGGATTGTCTACCAGAAGAATAACCAATTTTTTAATATTTTTTTTTTCACAACATATGCTTATTATATATAACTTTTGTACCTATATATTGTGTATATTATTTGTTATTTTCAAAATAAAAAAAATCAGAAAATTGTTGTGTTCTATTCTATTTCATTAAATTTTTATTTCACCTTAATCTTCGTGCTTCATGACTGAAAGAGTTATTGTCCCACACTGTCAATGCTCTCCAAATTCCACGATCTTGGACCAAATCTTGATCCCAGTTTGCAACTCCCAATATCCCTAGGTCTTGTTTTATGCCATCTATACAAAGTTTTTTTGGTCTCTCTTTTGATCTTTTCCCTTCTATTGATGAGACAGAGCAATCACCTTCCATGATTGCTCTGGCTTTGTTTATTGCTTCTCTTCATTTGTTAAATTTGTATTTACATACAAAAAATATAAAACCATTCATCTTCACTTATTTATTAAAAAAATTGCAAAATGTAAGTTACTGGAATCTATAACAAAAAAGTAAAAGAGGTAACGCAAATGCATGAATAAAAATATTAGCAAAAACATAGAAAGAAAAATCTATACCTATATAATATAATTAAACTTGAATATTGAATTAATACATTTATATGTGTATAAAATATAATTAATCTATAAATAAATAAATACTGTGTTCATCATACTTGTAATGAAAAATTATACGCGATACCTTTTAAATAGGTATTGAAGTGTCAGGATGACAGAATCTTATAATAATTGTCAAAAATATTTTTTCTTTACGATATAAGAAACTATTTAACTGTTGCAAACGTTTTCCTTGCTGTGATTGAATATACTACATTTTAACTCGCACAGCTAAAAGCGTTAAACAGTAAGTCAGTAGGTATTATATTTCACTATTTTCACATAGTTAGTATACAGCCAATATAAAATATTTAAATACAAAAAGGTAAATGATGGATTTTTGCTCATAATTTGATTCGCTCATATTGCTTTTTCTTTTTTATTTATGCATTTGCGTTTGCTCTATTTTCGGTATACCAAGTTACTATGGGCAATTTTTGCGGCAAAATTTTGTATCATTATTCCTGACCCTAGTGGTAGTAATTTCATAATTTTAATTAAATGTGTAACAATTTTGGGAGCATACAGACTATAGAGGATTTATACCTGTTCCTTCTAGTATGTGTTGTTTACTTTCATCATACACTTCTTCCGGCTATTTTTTAAAAGGACTATGTTCTACAAGACTTTCATATTTACTATTACAAAATTGTTCTTCTAACATATTATGTGTATCGGATCCAGTTCCAAAATAATCTATTATATCATCAAGTTGTTTATCTAGTTCGATATTTCTGGTAGAGACAATATCCATCAGTCTTTTATTACTTTCTTAGCCATTTAATTTAAAAACTGATACCTAACAATAATGGATGAAATTCTTCGAGATCCTAACATTTTATTAAACAACTAATTGTTCTGAGAATAATTTCTCATACTTTCCTGTGCAATAATTTAAGTGACTGACTTGTCACTGAGCCACTGATTTTTGAGCTTCATAAAATGATTTTCCTATATCTAATTTGACATAGCATTGAGGTAACCAATGAGAATCTCTAGGTAATATATTAGTAATGATATTGGCACAAACTTCTACATAGATGTTTAAAGATTTTTAGATTATTACACTTTTACATCCCTCTTCTAATTTTTTCCGAATTCAAGAACAGAAATATTAAATAGTACCAGTCACCAGTGTATTATTAATACATAGGTACCAGTATACCACCGTTGTTAGATAACTTAAATTTAAAAATTGTGACCCTGTAACTCATTAAATGTTTATTACCTGAAAAATAAGGTCTGAATTTTAAATTGACTTATTTACAAGTTGCTATTTGCTAGGCCGAATTTACAATAGCCATAATTATGTAGATACTCCAAAAATAATTAAGCACTATATACCATACATATATTTAGAACGTATTAGAGTATCTGTTATTATGTTCTTCTATTTAAATCTTAAGTAAACCTCACATTATGAATAGTATTATTATAATAGGGGACTACAATAGCTGCGCACTAGCACCTATGGACTAAACTTGCATAAATATAAATAAAATGTATAGCACAATAAAATAATGTCAAAACTTATTGGTTTTTATTATTTGTATACCTACCTATTGTTTGATATAAATCAAATATTTTCTTACCAACCTATAACCGTTATATAATCATGATTCAAGGGCATTTCAACTATAACCTATATAGATCCTACAAGTACATCATCAGCTTACTGATTATCTTTTTTATTTACCAAGTATATATATCTTAAAATCTATCTGCAACATTTATACAATTTATGACATAAATTATTATATTAATACAGAGCCGGATTGGCCCTGCTATCGTGAAAATCTCGGTAGGCCACTTAAAGTTTGGGCTGGTCATGTGAGTGTGAGTGAAAATAAATTCATGTTCAAAATACGATTGGCCACCTATATAAGCTCCTAATAATTATAGACGTAATTTTACTCCATTGAATATGTAAATGGTATGCTTAGAAGTGAAAATCTCGATGGCCTGATACATACCAATATATATTATTAACTATATTGTAAACAGATAATAACTTAATACTTAATAATGATGTGTTCATATTTAGGTCCTCTTTTGAACCATGAATGGCCATGCCCTCAACATTGTGGTCGTAGCTACAAACACAAACATACATTATCCAAACATTTGAAATACGAGTGCGGAGTACAGCCTCAATTCACTTGCAAGAACTGCACCCGTACATTCAAACGAAAACATCATCTGAAGAAACATATAATGAGTTGCGATAACGTTCCACCGGAGTTTAGTTGCCCATTTTGTAATAGGCTCTTCAGAGAAAAATGGAATCTAAAATTGCATTTGGGATGTGTACATAAAATCATCAACGCATTATAACATGGGTAGGTTAAGAGTGATGAGTGAAGGAATCAAGGAACTACTACTAGAAGTACTCTACTCTTAAATTGCAGTCCATACATATAGCCATGTAGGACGTAGGTCGTAGGCCATAGGTATGAGCAGATATAGTATGCTTTGTGATTTTTTGTTGTACCTTAATAATTTATTATTTATAATGTAGTTAATATTTATTTTACAACGCATAAATCTAATGTGAATATATTGCATATTAATTAATAATTGTATAATAATAGTACAGCTATTACTGTACGAGGTATTAAGTATCCACCAATTGAGTTATAACTCATATTCATAATATATCATTTATACCTAATAATGTTATGTACTATGTTATAAATACAATTGTTGATACCGTCATGAATAATTTTATGAAGTTTTGAAACTATAGTTATTAATTATAATTACACCTAACCATCTCTTGTGTAGTATCTGATTTATATGGTCTAGTCAATGGCTTTTTAAATTAGGCATTATCAAGTTATTTTCAATTCATTTTTTGTTCCAAAATTTTTGCACGATTATGATTTATGATCAATAAAACTGTCTATATAAATAATATCATTTATCACCATTAAGTTGTTAAAAAACACTTACCTACATGTTTTGATGGTAAAAGACCTGCGTTGATAATATTATAATTTAACTTTTTTTTTTGTAAAATTGTGAGGTAAAAATGTGCTACTGTGAAACTATTTGGTAACACGATAGTTCAGTGGATGAGGACCTACATACGATATAATATTTAAATAGACATCGGCAGCTGGTCTACAAATTATTTCAAGGTTAGGTTCTCCCAACAAACTTAATTACCTAGTGAACTTAAATAAATACTGCAAGGCAAAATGTTGTTGGTTATTATTTATCATTAAACTGTAATCGCATTAAATGCAATTTAAGTAAATAAAATTTAAAAATGTATGATATATTCAACATATTATACATATATGATCAGAGGCGGTTTGAGTATACTGTTTTTGGTGCACTGCGCTACCAATATTAGGTGGGTGGGTGGGTGGTCTTGGTTGAGTATGTGCTTACCGCAATGTTTAATTTTAATGTTTAATAAAGTAATGAAGTAATGAAGTCATTGAAATTTGATAAATGATAATCGTAGCTGAAACTGTTGAAAGCGTATTTATAATTTCTATGATGAAAAGGGGTGGGTGGGTGTCTATATATTGTCTTGCACCGCCAAGTATAATATATTCAAACCGTCTCTGTATATGATGATTGGGACCTTAAGCAATTCATTTACTCTGGCTTTAAATTGTGTTTATATTTATATATATATATAGAATTAAAATCATTAACTTTTCAGCCAACTTTACTTAATAATAATATTATGAACATTGTATGGAGACTTCAGCCGTGTACTACGCACTTCTGCTCTATATACCTGCAAAAATATAAATAAAAGGTAGCCTACAATATATTTGGCTTATTGCTTGTTTTAAATTAATAACTTTACTACCTAACCAGAATTTTTGTGTGATCAAGATTTAAAAGCTTTTTTAAACGTATATAGGTACTAAGTACTAACTACTAGTACATCAATGCAAAAATTTATGGCAAATAATTCAATGTTGATGTATCTATAAGTATTGATATATATTATATACCTATATTTAAACAAATGATGACATATTGTGGTTATTTAGGTCACTATTTCAACCATAAATGGATATGCCCAAAAAACTGTGGTCGTAGCTACAAACACAAACATACATTATCAATACATTTGAAATACGAGTGCGGAGTACAGCCTCAATTCACTTGCAAGAATTGCACCCGTACATTCAAACTCAAACATCATCTGAAGAAACATAAATTGAGTTGCGATAACGTTCCTCCCGAGTTTAGTTGCCTGATTTGTAATAAGCTCTTCAGAGATAAATGGAATCTAAAATTGCATTTGGGATGCGTACATAAAATTGTCAACACATAGGTACTATGAGAACTTGAAAATCCATACACGTAGCCATGTAGGGCGTAGGTAGTAGGTATGAGCAGATTTAATATACTTTGTGAACTTTTGTTGTACCTAAATAATTTGTAATTAAGAATATAATAAATACTTTATATTACATAAACCTAATGTGAATATTATATTGTGGTGTATTAATTATATGCATACAGCAGTATATCTGTACATGGTATAAAATACCTACCTACTAAGTTGTAGTGATATTATATTATAAATATGATTGTTAGTACCATCATGTATACTTTTATAATTCTTTACAGTGGTGTAAAGGGGGGTTAGCACAGGGGAATTGCGCCTGTGCTAAACCCCCCATGTATTTTTTTAATATCTGTGTAGTATATAGATGTATAAAAATTAATAAAATATTTTGTTCTAAATAGTGTTTGTTTGTGAAAACTGGGTACACTCTAAAACTTAGTTACCTACATTACTCAGTACTCTATATATATTTTAGAACTCTGTCTACGGGGGATTGATGATCCGATAGTATAGTTTCATGTTTAGAAAATAGAACAGTGGGTACTATCTATAGGGTACTGAGTAATATGGATAATTAATACAGAGTTCCCTGTTTTCACTGACTCGCGGTATACATTTACATATAAATTGTTATATAATCAATAACCCTTTTCATAGTTCCATTGAAAATATCTCTGTTCGACACTGGTTCTGATTCCATAATTATTAATTATTACTACATCTAACCATCTGTAGTAGAATTTATTTAAAATAGCCAAGCGAACATAAGCCATCAACGGCTTTTCTTTTTAAATTATTATTAAGTTGTTTTTCAATTTATTTGTAGTTCTAATATTTTTTTATGATTGAATTTCGACATTAAAAATATAATATAAACACTTGAATATTTTAACAATAGACTGATTTGCAACGTTGGTATTATATCTAATCGTTAAAAAAAAATTGTAATATTGAAATTTGAAACCATCAACTATCTAAAGTTGTATTCCTTTAATTTTTCTTTCCGTAATAGTGATTTTGATATGGGTTGAAGAGTCACAACCTATTGTTATATTATTAATATTGGAGTCCTTGAAGTTTTGTAGAATTGTAAAATGAGTGAAAATATTTCAAGTTAGTGCTATTCATATTATAATAACTAATAAGCAACACTTTTAGTAGACCTATCTATTACAATAGGTACTAATTTTTCAATGAGAAATTTTGTAATTACATAAAAGTATACAACTCACACAGCAAAATAATAGTTAAACTTAAATAATGTTTAAAATAATAAAATGTATATTATGTTATACCTAATATTTAACAAATTAGAGCTTAAAACTGGAAGGTGGCTGGGAACAAAATAATATCTTTGGCACCATTATTTATAATGTTACCATGTCAGGGGGGATATTGCGCCCAGATTACACAAATGGATATACTACTATTAATGTGTTATATATTATTTATGTATTATTAATTGTATTAATATATATTATATATTGTAAACGGATAATGACTTATTGACGTGTTAATTTAGGTCAATTTTTCAACCACGAATGGCCATGTCCACAAGATTGCGGTCGTAGCTACAAACACAAACATTCATTAGCCAACCATTTAAAATACGAGTGCGGAGTACAGCCACAATTCATTTGCAAAAACTGCTCCCGTACATTCAAACTTAAACATCATCTGAAGAAACATAAAATGAGTTGTGATAATATTCCACCCGAGTTTTGTTGTCCAATTTGTAATAAGCTCTTCAGACAAAAATGGGATCTGAAAACGCACATGGGATGCGTACACAAAGTCATCAACATATAACGTAAAACCTATAACTATCCCATGCCTACATGATATCTGATACATGTTGGTATCAAGTCATTAACATGTTATAACGTAGGCAGAAAAACCAATGATCTACAAACTCTTAGTGTTAATTATGATAAAAGATACCTTAATGTAGCTTCATGTTGGGTTATAAGTGGAAATCGTTTTACAGTCGAGCCTCAATAACTCAATTTTTTCTTGCCCCTTGAAATTCGAAATATCGAGACTCAACTCTACTTACTATACTATTATTATTCATTACTATGTGAGCTTATAGGTACTTATTATAAATATTTTATTATTAAAATGTATAATTTATTATATAATAATAAATATTTTATATTGCATTGTATGTTTTTATGGTAACTGATAACTAATTATAATTATGTTAATAGACAAGTTCAAATAAATGGTTGTTAGAGCGTTTATATTTTGTGTTTAAGAATGCTGATTTCCATTCAGTATTACAAGTGTTGTTATTTATTAAGAATAATAATTTTAAAAATAATGTTCCCCAGTTTGTATACAGTTTTCAACATGTACTGCCAGTGTAATAAATATTAGGTGCAAATTTGTTTATTATAAAAAATATCTATTCCAAATTAAAAATATGATGCGTGATACTCTATTATGAGTAATACCTATCTTTGAAATCAATTAACATCTACCTAAGCTGTTATATATACCTACCTAATTAAACTCAAATATAGGGCTACCTATTTAATATCAACATTCATGTAACTAGAGTCTTAGATTCTGAGCGGACCAACGGATGAATTGATTTTACAATGATGTGCGTTTTTTTTCTTAAATATTATTTTTTGTCTGTCATCACGGTTTGGGGAAGTAAAACTGCTTTGATTTTTTTCAACAGTATCTTGTTCGATGGGAAAGTGAATCTAGTTGGTGCATTTGGGAAGTAAAAATTTAAAATTCTTAATAGTTTTCAAAAGAGCCGGGAAAAACAAAATTAAGAAAAAACGGGAATTTTTACGCAAAATCGGTTTTGACAAAATCTATTTTAGTTTTTGGCGTAACTCTAAAACAAATGACCATACATGATATTTTCACTGAAAATTTATATGAGCAATTTCTATACACCATAAAATATTCAAAATATTTTCACTTGTTTTGAACTGTTTACGAACATTATACATTTTTATTTTTTTTATTTTTTTTGGGGGTAAAAAAAGCTTGAAAATTTAATACAAGACTCTTAATAGATTGTTATGTTAGGTAAGGGCGAACGGTTTGCTTTGGTGCCACACTACTTGCCCTTGCTGACCATCATGTATTGATAAATAAATTACAAATAATACGAGAAGAGTGGTGGGCTAATCTGCCACTCACTTTCTTACAATAAGTATTTACAAAAACACAAAAGACGGGGCTCTATTCCCGTAATTTCGCTCTTCGAGCCACAACAAATGCTTATATCTAAGTTCGTTCATCGCTTGCTAGTGCCTGTATTGTCCGCTCATCCGCCTATTTCTTGCACATGACCGTTGAGATAAAATTGTCCACTGCATCCCACTTAGATTTAGAGCGCAGCATTGCCTCAACCATCGCCTCTGGTGTGATATCGACATCCAACTCCACTTTCAGCTTCCGTCTTTCTCGCCACCACATGCTGCATACGATGAATGTATGTTCTACGTCATCATGTGGGTCGCCATTCGCCACAATACATGCAGACCGCACTCATCTTAAATCTATATAGATATTCGTTGTAACATCCGTGGCCGGTCAGGAACTGGGTCACGTGGAAACCTATTTTCCCGTGCTTTCTTCTCCTCCAGATATCGATCGTAGGGATCAGCCTGTGCGTCCAGCGTCCATCACCACTTGCATTCCATTCACTCTGCCATGTTGTCATCGCCTTATTTCTGGTCCCCACTTTGACAGCTTCTAGGTCGCTACCAGTCTTCCACGCTTGCTCCACCTCTGCTTTTTCCAAAGCAAGCAGGTGTATTGGGATAATACCCGTAATTACCATTATGACCGAGTTGGAAACTGTGAATAGGCACTTGCCACTCTCAGCGACATCTTCCTCTGAGGGGACGACAGCTTTGTCCTGTTTACCTCATGCTCCAATGCAGCCTGCCATATTGGCGCTGCGTACAGCAGCTGGGAAATGCATCTCAGTTGTCAACAGCTTCATTTTTCCGTGGCAGGCCCACCTAAATTCGGCATCAGACGAGCTAGTGCCGACGCTGTTCTCGTGGCTTTTTCGCTGGCCACCTCTATGTGCTTTCTGTACCCAAGGACTGAACTCAGCTGTACCCCTAGGTATCTGATGTTTTCGGCCAACCTAATTATTGTCCCGTTTATGTTGAATTACGGCATATTGTTTCCTCGTTTCGTGGTGAGCACTATCGCCTCCGTCTTGCTGCTACATAAAGTTAGTCCTTGCCTTCTCATCCATTCGGCCACCAACTGTAGCGTTTCATTCATAGCCAGTTCCAGGAACCAAGTTATATGTCCTGTGGCTATGACTGCGGCGTTATCTGCGAAACAGACTATGTTGACCCCGTCGGGGTAATCCAGCCGCATTAGTCCATCGTAAAAGATGTTCCACAGTATCGGTCCAATTACCGATTCCTGTGGCACCCCCGTGGTTATTAAACGTTGTCCTTCATCTACAATAATGCTACGTCGATCAAAGATCGAAAATAAATTAAATACCTCATTAGTCATTGACACACATTTTTTTCTTAGTTTTAATGTACCTATAATAATATAATATTGTATTTTTTTGCTGTACCTATTATTTGATGTAAAAATGTTAAATAAATAAGGAGTAGATAGGTTTATGTATATGTACCATGTGGCATGTACGTGGTAACTTATATAGTTATATGTTTAAAATCAGATCAGAGTTTTCTTGATCGAGAATCCTTATGACATGTATTTGTATAATTGTATATTATAAAAAAAACATAATAAAAATAAAAATATAAAAATGGAATATAAATTTAAAAAAAAACGCTTGGGTATAACGTTTATCATTTATGTTATGTTATGAAAATCATTGTTTCTTATTAAGAGGACGTCACACCCGCATT
>NC_042495.1:102146499-102172427 GCF_005508785.2 Acyrthosiphon pisum | reverse complement strand
ATACAAACACATATAATCTTCTTACCATCAAGTTTCATAATAGGTCGATTCACTCTAATTGTTAAGCTAATGGCATATAACGTGAACTGCTGAGCGTTAATTTGCCATGTTACGCGTTTGTAAGACGGAGACAACAAATGCGGGTGTGGCGTCCTCTTAATATTAACATGTATTATAATTATATAAAACAAAAAACATAATAAATATTAAAAAGAAACAGTAAAAGGAAACCAGTACTTAGGTATATATTATAAAAATCATAGTTCTCTTGCTAACGATTCACATGAAATAATATAAATTATAATTATAATTTATATATAATACAAATATAAAACAAAATAATATTTAAAAAATAAAAATGAAATAACTTCAAACACTACCTGGCGGTGCTCTTCTATGCAGTCGTCCGGACCTTTCCGTTTCCGAGTCTTTTGATATTTCCTCCTGGCTTGAAAGCTGGATTTCCGGAGAGCAGCTATTTCCTCTGACCACCAATGTACTAGCTTCCGATTTCCGTGAAAGGATCTTCTTGTCACATGCTTTTACTAGGAAAGCTGAGAGGTCTTTGTCATTGAATATCCCTTGTTCCGGCGGTGATGCAGAGGCTTGCAGAAATGCCACAAGTTTGTTATTTTCCAGACGCCTCCATGACTATCCTTTAGCACTGCTGCAGGGTTGCTGGGCTCTACCTTGTACTGCAAAGAAAATGCATTTGTGGTCGCTGCAAGTTTCAACCCCCAATACTCTCCACTCATTGATTTGTCTCATAACTTCCGTAATTCTCGTAACTATGCGAAAGTTACATCAATATGAGATGAGTTGCTGCCCCGCTCATAGGTTGGTGCGTCACATTCATTCGTGCAATTAATCGCAAAGAGCTAGCCATGTCGGTCAACGCTTTGCCTTTTGCACATGTGTATGGTGAGCCCCAGCTCGGAGAGTGAGCATTAAAATCCCCTGCTACGATCAACTCTTTCGGAGCTTGACGTATGCTGTCCCCAAGCTGGCCCAAGTAGGCCTTATAAGCGTCAATTGTGTGTCGCCTACTAGGGGAAAAATAACAGCTATAGATGCGCAGGTCTGTAGTATCGACCCACACAAACCCATGGCCCTGTCCGTGGCGAATGACATCGACTTCTGGGGTCAGGTATAACGCACACGATTGGTCGCTGCTTCCGTACCAGCCATCGACATCAGGAATCTTATTCGGTTCGCTTATTATCACGACGTCCGCCTTGGTCTCGAATAGCGTTTGTTTTATCAGAGCCTACGCCGCCCTAACCCTGTTGAGGTTAACTTGTATGAAGTTATGCATTATTCAGTTTAGTAGACTCCTTGATCACGAGGGACTCTTGGCGTAATACTTTGTCAAATGCTACTGCTTCTGCAGCCTCCACTGTGCAGTCCTCTGCAAAGTGTCCTTGTTTGTCACATAACCAGCTACTCCTGTCTTCACCTTTACATTCGTTTGCCTCGTGGTCGAAGACCAAACATTTAAAGCATCGCCCTCTCCTTTTATCTCCTATAAGTGACTCTACAGTTAACTACATTTATTTAGAGTCGCCCGTTAGCGACAATATAGCGACAATAACGACAAATTATTTTGACCTAGAAATTCCTAAAAAAATTCTTTTTTAAATCTAAGATAATATAAAATTCCTAATAAGATTATCTTCCTTTATCAACAAAAAAAATGTTTATAAGAAAGTCAAATTAAATTTTTATGAGCGTTTGAAATTCAAATTTTTTAAACATTGGATATTTACTCGATTTCTCATATAGGTAGCGATTTTCTTATTTTGTTGTAATTAAAAAGCGAATAACCGTAGACACTTGAGGTTTATATCATAATATATTTGTTTTATCAATTGCCATACTTAAAATAAGTTATTATTGCTATTGCCATACTATAAAATGTTCAATATATTTTGACTCGTTTTGAGCTGTTTACGGACAATTTCAAATTTAAATTTTTTTATTTTTTTTTTCTATGAATATAAATAAAGTTGTATTTGTTGGGCCAAAAAGCGTAAAAATGTAATACAAGGCTCCTGATATATTGTTACTATAGCAGTTGAAAATTATTAATAGTACACAGACACATATTTTTTTGTAATCATTTAAAGTTCGAATTTTGACAAAATTTATCAATTTGAGAATTTACAAATTATTTAGTTCCTAGTAAAAATTGTATAAAATGTTTAACTTTTATAACTATAGATTAAAAATTTAATATAATAATTTAAATAGGGCTAAAAGCTATTAAGTTAATATACTTGCTATTATAAGTAGCCCCTTGTTGCATTTTTGACTATTGTGTCAAAACGTATTTGTTTTTTATTACTTACCTAGTTACATATTGCTTTTTTAAATGAATAATGTTAGTATTCATAACTATTCTATACTCAAGACTAAAGAGCTTTTTAACTCATTCTACCTATAGTATCTACTAATTACCATACTACTTTATTGTTTATAATTATATACTAGCATACTATACATCATCGGCGTACTGATTAATCTTTTGTATGTATATAATGCATTTATCATGAAACTTACGAAAATAATCTAACTCTCTAGTTCATACGATATATTATATAACCATACAAAATATAAAGCAATTATCTGGATACCTATGTATCTACCTTAAACATATATTATGTAAACCTGTTTTGTAGACAGATAATAACATAATGTGTTAATTTAGGTCACTTTTCCAGTCATAAATGGCCATGTCCACAAAATTGCGGTCGTAGCTACAAAAACAAACATTCATTAGCCAGCCATTTGAAATACGAGTGTGGAGTACAGCCACAATTTACTTGCAAGAACTGCACCCGTACTTTCAAACTCAAACATCATTTGAAGAGTCATATAATGAGTTGCGATAATGTTCCGCCCAAGTTTAGTTGCCCGTTTTGTAATAAGCTCTTCAGGCAAAAAGTGCATCTGAAAACGCACATGGGATGCGTGCACAAAGTCATCAACATGTAACGTAAAACCTATAGCATGTCTACATGATATCTGATACATGTTGGTAGAAGTTCTGTGTTCATATAATAGTAGTACTTTGTGAACGTTTGTTATAAATATTATATGTATATTTTATAATTTATAATGTAATAAACTAATAAATATTGTATATTGCATACATTTAATGTGTATATATTGTATACTATTACTATACTTACCTATATTTCACCGTATAAAATACTGGATATAAGTACTAATAGTAAATACTATATATAGTGCATTTTAATACGATACCTATAACCAGTATTCACTGAAAAAAGGAACTCGTTCACGTCCATATTCGTGTTTTTTTTCAAGCAAATGCGTTCACGTTCACGTTCTTTTAAAAAATGAACGCGTTCATTGGGTCGTTCATTTATTTTTTATACATTTTTTTTATGAATAATTTACCTATAAAGCCTATTAAATACAAATTAAATACTATTTAGACTTATAGGTAAATAATATAATTAATTAATATATTTTATAAATATATTTATTAAAGGGTAAATAAATTGAACGTCTTAAAAATCGATCAAGTTCGTTAAAAATATAAACGTCGTTCACGTTCACGTTCTATTTTAATAAAACGAGTGACGTTCACGTATCGTTCATTTAAAAATGTTCATGAACGACGTTCTTGCCAAACACTGCCTATAACTAGCTAGATACCTAGCTATGTCTACCCGTACCAATTATATTATGTTAGAAATATGATTATTTACTTCTGTGTTTCTGTACTTATATTTATTAATTATGATTACACCTAAGCTATCCTATTGAAGTGCAATAAGTTGTATTGACTTACGAGGAGTGGTAGACTCCTACAAAAGATTGTTGGAACTCCTACATTAGATAGTGTTAAATCCTATACAATCTTTTTTTTATTAAGAAGAAAGTTTATAAGAAAATATTTAAATGTTTATTAAAATCAAAAATTATGAACTTTTAGAAAAAATGTCTATTATGACAACTTATAAACTGGAACTTTATGGCCAATGGCACAAGAGGAGCTTAGCCCCCTGACTAAAATTTAGCCCCCCCCCCCCCCCCCCCAATATATCCCTTATTGATTATGAGTTATTTTAAATAAATAGTTTTGTAAGGTGGGCTCTAGCCATCCCAGAATTTTTACCCTAGTTGCGCCTATGCTTATGGCATATATAACATTTTCAAGCTCTGTCACAAAAAAAAATTTTTAATTTCTATAAATAGCTAAAAATGAGTCAAAATATATTGAAAACTTCATGTATGTAGTTATATTTTCTACAGTTACAACAATAAACAAAATCGATTTTGTCCAAAACTGCAGGTTTTGCATAAAAATCTTTTTCACTACGCATTTGAAAACTAGGTACTGATGGTCTTGATCCCCCAAAGTACCTACTAAATTTACTTAATTAAGAAAATTGAATAATTTTTAATGCCCAAAATTGTGTATTAACATTTGACTACATTAAGTTAACCAATAATTTAATTAATGCTGTTGAAACTTTTAAAGTGAACCATTTTTAAGGGGTTGGATCTATAAAGGCAATATTCTATATTTATCGTAAGTTATGTGTGTCTAGTGACTGATCGTAAGTGTGTGCGAGTTCCTCGTACGCTTTATGTAATTAAAGATAAACTACGGCTAAAATGCTTAGAAATATCAGTAACGTACATAGCAGTCGCGAAAATAGGTGGGAGGCTGGGGGGCTTAGCCCCCTCATAAAATAATAATATAATATATATTATAATTTTAAAAAAAAATTTGGGAACTTGAGCCTCTCCCTAAACATTATTCCTACTTGCGCCACTGGTACATAGGTACGCGCAAGTCCCTCAATTTTTCGATCAAAAGAGTTTCAACATAAAAGTCCCAAAAAGCGGAAAAAAAATTCACCCAGTACCAAGAGCCCGATTTCAATTTTGAAAACATATTTGAATTCCTAATTCTATGTTCTATGTTATGATGGAAATGGGTTTTCGATTTTTTTTGTATTGTTTAATTAGTATAATAGTACCAAATTAATTTTCTTTTTTTTCAAAATTCACCTTTACTTTAGCGTTACTAAAAAAAGGAATTTTCTATATATAACCTTGAAAATAAAATAAGGAATTCAAATATGTTTTCAAAATTAAATTCGGGCTTTTGGTACTGGGTGAATTTTTCTTTCGCTAATTCGTCTAAATTCACAAAAAACGACCAGCTTTCAAAAGTTTTAACTATGACTTAACTAGGCTAAAAAAAATTGTCCATCTATTTGAATAAGTGTATTTTTTGTATTTTTTCTACAAAAGGCCAAGCTTTTGGAGGCTTCCGAAATTGTATCGTCTGGTAAAAATGTCACTGTAAAAACGTATTCGATATGACCAATATAAATGAATTAATATAAATTAATGTAAATGAACTAGTGCAGTATTTTGTATTAAATTTAATTACACTCGTCACTCGTGTGTGCTCTGTGCCTTTTTCTGCACCGCTGATTTTGTGAGTGCTCATTACGAACTCTATTTCTCCATTAATGTCTTCACTCCCCATACACTGCGGTGGTAGCGGTAAAATTCTTTTGTCTTACCGGAGCCCCCGCGGTGGCGGTAAATTGTGTCCGAACTCATTTTTCCGCCGCCACCACTGTAGGGTGTGAGGACCATTACGGTAATAGGTACGGTGTTAAATTTCGTTTTCGTATTCGATTTTATTAAAGACTTGAAACTGGTGCAGAACTTTATTAGTGCAACACTTAGTGTTGAACACTAGTGCAACAGTGGTAGAATTGCTTGGTGCACTTATAAATCGTCAAATCGAAAACAATATATTATGACATAGGTACCAACATCTTATATTCATATTGTATAGTTCTTACTCCGGACGTCCGGTTAAAGTTAAGTGTTAACCACGATTTTAAGATAGGTATGCCCATCGATCAAAGACATCTTTAATCGTGGTGTTAACCGACAATTAATTCGGCCGAATTCTGCCGCTAATAAAATCTGTTATTCGGTTAATCTGTCAGTCGGTTAGCGTTAACCGACATTGAACGGCCCTTTTTTTAATAAGTTAGGTAAATTACGTTTCACTGAGGTTAATCTGTAAGTTGGTCTGCAGTTATTCAAATTTCAATGTCCAATGATAATATTATCAGTTATCATATTATCAATTGTTTTTATTTTGCCCGCGTGTTGTCAGTGCCGATGGTCAGATAGACGATACTGTACGATAGTCAGTTATAGTACCCATTTACTATTTATTTTATTTTGCAGATTTTCGATCAATTCCGTTTTATTTAATTAATTTTCAGTTCATAATCGGTTTCGTATATTTAATTAATCGCTGTGCTAATCTTAACTATTATATTTTAATTATTCATTGTAATGTGTAACATAGCTTATTTATCGTGGTACATCAAATGCATTGGTTTTCTAATTATTTTTTTTCAATTTACCTGTCCATTTTACTGTTTGACTTCGTGTACATTAATTTATAAAATTATATTTAATTTTCAAGTTACATGGCATTGAGACTGTGTGATTACTATTTATTTGAAACTATAAACTTAATTTATCTGATAAAAATGTTGATAGCTTAACTAATACAAACATAATAATATCTTATAATTTTTATTTTTACAATTCAGTTTTTTTCATAATCAAACAAATTAAATTATTGTCGATAACTAGAAAAATAGAAAATATTGTTAATAGTCTTCAAACCTTTTTATTTATTTTTTGAATGTTGTCTGGCCTACTACAAAAGTGATAACAGTGTAACAACCGGAATATGCCTAGATGTTTTTGGATTTAGAATGGAATATGTAAATTTATTGGATTACTCTATTGCTGGTAAATATGAAAATACTACAATAAAAATAAAATAGCTTATTTTAATATTTTACTTATTTGGTTCAATACAAATTATCCATAAGCTATTATATGACAAAACTTATATTGTGTTTAACTGTTTTCAATTTAAAAAGTTATTTAACACGTTGACAGCGTATGTCTTTTTGCAGTTTTCACCCAGTGCGTACGATTAAATAATAAAAAAAAAAAGTATCGAAACTGCTCATAAAAACATATGTATGCATATTTAAAAACATGTGTTTAATCTGCGCTAAATAATAATAAAATAACATTTAGACACACGTAGGGAATATTAAACCATTTATTTTAAATGTATATTAGACGCCAAGTTGCTGAATGATCCTCATGACGCTAAATAGCATCAGTACGCATTCAACGTGTTAAAAATGAATTTATTTTTATTAATTATATATTTTTAACTTGATTGTTTTATAACTAATGTATTGTTTTCAGTGGGAAACTGCTATGGCATGATTGGATTTTATAATTACTGTCAAGTTTCATCCCACATCGAGCAATAGTAAAGGTATGTTTAGTTTATAAGCCTTTTAGTGATTTAATCAAAGTTAATTCTCAAAAGAATATTTTGCCCACTAAACAAAATATGGTCGGCTAAAAAATATTTGAATACAATAATTTATAATAAACAAATATGTGAATTTTTATTTGTGCTGAATGGAAAAGTACTTTAAAAATTTAATTTTATATAAATAAACTCTATGTCCATTTTATTGATGTTATTATATTTAAATTAAATATTGGTACTTGCCTATTAATGGTAATATTCTTAAAATCATAGGCAGAGACTTGTTTGAATTTTAGAGGGGGCATTAATCATTCTTTACAAAATAAGAAGTGGGAGCTTTGAAAAATGATCAATAATTTTTTAGGGGCTTAGGCCCCTCCTTCTCAAGCACCCATAATTTCTATCTTTGCCTAGTATTGAAAAAAATGAATTCCCTCTTACCTCTTTACCTAGTTAAGTTTTATTAATAATTGTAAATTATATAAAAACAGTGAAATCATTCACTAACATACATCTCTCAAGTGAAAAATAAGAAGCTTATTCTAATAATTATAAAATGTTGTGGTTTTACCATTAGGTATGATGTCTTCTATTTGAAAATGTCACAGTCATTTTTATTGATAATCATTAATAATTAACATTTTTGAATAAAGAAATAACATTGAGAGTAGGTAATGATCCTAACATTAATATTACCTAATACAGTTCTTAATTTATCATTTTAAAAAAGTTATTGTTTATTATTCTATAATATTCGATAATTAATGTGTCTTTAAAATGTAACCTGTTTATCAAAGCCCAGCTTAAGTGGTACATTTTCTTAAACACCATCCTCAAGAATTTTACATCACTCTGTTGTTTAAATATTTAATAATGTAAATTATAAATCATTCTATACCTTGAGTTTAAATAATTTTATTATTTATGGACATAAAAGGTGGTGTATGTTTTCCTTGCATACAAAGCCTTATATTTCCATTATTTTATGTAATTGTGCAAGTTAAAATAAGTTATGATGATACAAATATTTTAATTGGTTATACAATAAATATGATTTAAAACATAGAATATATACTCTGTTCGACGAGAGAACACGCTGCGGCCTGACGAAAACCAGTTCGTTTTGCGCATCTCATAGCTATCGGCAGCAGGATGTGACTGCCGACTGGCGTTGATTACCTATTGTCATTGCAAATCTTGGAGGGGGAAATAGAGCCTCGGCGAGCGAGCAGCTGTCAGTCTGCATGCGCAGAGCCGGCATGTTCTCTCGGTGAACAGAGTATAGTGAACAAATATTTCATCTTGAAACTATGTGATATTATTAACTAATGATTTTGAGTACTGATCTTTATCTTATTAAGGTTATAACTATTTATTTGAACATACTTATCCTAGCTGATTTTCACACATGCGAGGAAAAACAAAATATCTTGTATTTTGCCGCATGTGGCAACGCACTGTGTGTGGAACAACATGGTCAGAATAGAAATCGCACCAGTTAGGACATTACATTAGTAACTGGTGTTTAAAATGTTTTAATAATTTTAATGTATAATAACAATTATACTAATAAATAGATAAAATATTATATGTAGATAATTGTTATCTATACTATTAAGGTGTTTGTGTATTACCTATATGATTTACCTATTTTTATATTGTTATAATCCACTTACCTAATTAAATAGTTGTTATTTTATTTATACCTAGACAGGAAATATTTGATTACATATTCAAAATATGTAATTGTAACAACATGTGTACTGGGTGGATAACTAAATTAACTAAATTCAAATGGGTTAGTGAAGAGGATTTGCAAAGAAGTCAAGTACATAGTTAAAAGATTTAATTATAATTATTAGTCATTGTTATAATATTTTGTGGGATATAACAACATTTTGAAATATACATCTGTCAGTTCTAGAGCATCTTGTGACCCATCTAACAATATATGTTGATAAAATGTTTGTCAGCCAAATTGCAATAAGTGAAGTAGTCCTGACTGATAATTGATATTTATACAAAATAATCCAATTAACCGGGTATACCCAAATGTCTTAGTTAAAAGTTTTAAATATATTGATCATTATAAATTTAAGTAATATTTTTTAAAAGATAGTCAAATAACAATAAAAATATATTTGCAAAGTGCTTATTTTAATGTTTTATTAGTACCAAGGTTTACATTATCCACATAATCCCATATTTATGATTATTATTGAAGTTTATTAAACCAATATCACTTTCTCTCCCGATACATGTTCTTATAGGTATTCGCATATGGTATGCAACGTGTGAAGCTGTACAACCCAAAAAACTACAATAAATATTAAATAAGGTTTAGCCTAAGCTTTAAAAATGTACTTATGAAACTATCCTACTTCCTTGTTTATTTAACACACTGGATACAATTTTGTTACATTCAAAAATGCTCTTATAGGAAAAAACAAAAAAATACACCAGGTATTTTACTCAAATTACAAATTTATCTTGATTTTTTATTAAATTATTATTTTAGAATTATTGCTTTTAGCTTTTTTTTTGCTTATGTAGTTAATACCATGGATGTTAAGATATTATGATTATTATTATTTACAACATTTTTTTATTAATATATTATTCATACATGTAGACTTATTGTTACCTATTTTATTAATTATATATCTAACAAACTATATTGCTTTAAATAAATTATGAACAAATAAATATTGTTTTAAAAGTTTTTTTTTCAATAATCAGTGGCAAAGAACATATTTTAGTAAATAAATGCTGTTTTCTAAGTTGCTGCCTATTAATGAATAACTAACAAGAATTTTTATTTGTTCAAGAGATTTTAATCATCAATATTTTGTAAATATTTCAAAGATGATATTGAATAATACACAATTTTGTTGTATAATAATATATAAAAAATATATATTTTAATTTTCTGTTGTTATTAACTTAGTATTTATTCAATAGGATCAATGATTGACTCCTTATTCAAAGTGGATGGCCAGTTTCCATGTCCAAAATGTGAAAAGTCATATGTGCATTTAAGAAATTTGCATAGACATTTGAAAAATGAATGTGGCATTGAACCATCTTATCAATGTCCTTGGTGTCCAAAAAAATGTAGATATAACTTTACATTGAAATCTCATATTTATGGTAAACATTCATCAACATTAGCTATGTCTATATGATTGTTGAAAACACTGACCATATAGGTACATTTATGTATTATTTCTATATTTAAACAAATTTAGTTAGGTACTAATAAATAATAAGCAATACTGTTTTTCAATAAAATATTTTTATTAATTTTATTAGTTTTTATCTTAGGGTGTCATACATATTACATATATTTTAATCCTTCAAAATATTGAAAAATTAAGTTATCATGGTTTGGGATTTATCTTGTGACTGATTTATTTTAACCTTTATAGTTATTATTTTATTTTTATATATATTGTAATCTATTCAATAGCTATACTGTTCTTATTATTAAATGTAATTAAAATGTTTTAAATGAGAATACCTAATAGGTATGTGTATTATTTCAAAAATGGTTCTGTATTATCAATAGTAATGTACATAAATGCAATTTGATCCCTAAAACACAAAAAAAAGTTTTAAATTGTTAATATGTTCAAAACAATAATAATAATAAAATAAAATTATTTATAGAACATGTATTATATCATTAAAATAAATAGATAGCTTTTTTGTTATTATATATAAAAACTTTTAATTATTATAAATTTCTGGTGTAAATTGTCAAGCCCGAGTTTGACAGTTAATAGATATTGGTATTAGGTATTATTGCTACATCACTTACAAAATTGATTTTATTTTTGTTTGTTATTCAGAAATAAATAACCCTAGAGGCTTGAAATTTTCATCAAATATTTAATGTAGGTAACATTTTATAGAAATGATATAATATTATGCTATTTAGGCTTAACCTATTTATGTTGCTAGAATTTTATTTACTCTTGTCAAAATGAAAATACTTAAAAATTTTATAAAAATATCCTTTTAGTCATAAGTTTCCTTACAATATTTTTTTTTGAATGTTAGTTCATATTTTGAAAAAATTGAATATTTAATTTAAAAAATAATAACTGGCTGTTTACTGTATTTATTATGTTATAAATAATACCATTTTGGAAATATTTTGTCTAATTTAAAGCTATTTATGCCATTCTGTGGTAGGTTGGTATTGACTTATGAGTAGAGAGTTGATTTCTATGTAATTAAACCACGAAAAGATGTTCACGAGGATGTTCATAAATGAATATGGAAGCATAAACACAGTGAATTATTTGTGATATATTAAATATCTTTTATATTCTAATAAAAATATGCATTTACATATAAATATGTTCCCAAGTTAAAGATATATTATACTATATTTTTTGAAAACATTTTTTCAACCAATTGAATAAAGAAAATAATATTATTATATAGATTTTATATACTACAAATTATCCTTAGAAATATATCCAACCTGTACTTAGCTCAACATCATGAGTGATCAGAAATTATAATATTTTATATCTTTTTATAGAGACCTACTCAATTTTTCTGTGCAAATATAACAATTAATTTGGTTATTATGTCATTGACATTTTATTTTATCATTTACAGTCTACAATAAAAAGTCAAAGTAGGATTTTAACTTTGTTAAACGATGAAAGTTTTTACTTCTTTTAAGCACAAAATTCAGAAAAAAAGTTTTTTGTTTTTTTTTCAGATACCTTGTTATAGCTCACATAATTCTTTATTTTATATTAACTTTTCAGGTTTATTTTTTTTTTTTACAATACCTTTATTCTTTGTGCTTACAAGTATCAGGTTGAATAAGGGTGTCATATCCCCCCCTACCGTCTTTGCTTATTTAAGTCGTATAAAAAAAAAAAAAATATGTTAAAGCAATGAAAGTATACTTACTGCATCTGAGAACAGTAAAAAATTTCATATTACCTCCCCCTCCTATTCATACAAAAAATTGAGCACGCCACTAACAAGTATTGTATACAAGTCTCAAGTGGTATAAATTCCCCAGTTATTTTGCAGAGTAATGATGAATTAAAAAGAGTTTTAATACTATGGTTGTCAAGTAGGTATAAAGTTTTTTCTTATTATTTTGCAATTTTTAATATTTTCACCTTACAATTTGTCCGAAATTGTTTTTCATTCTAATATTTACACCACTAGCTAATTATACGAAACATAATATTTGGTACTTAATTTTGTGTTACTATGTAAACTAAAGTATTTTTATGATTAAATGTTTCCTACTATTGTAGATCTATGTATTAGTTTTAGAAGTAACAGAATACAATTATTATAACTATCTGAAATACAATAAAGTTTGTTATTTTATGTTAATTACAATTTGTGAATCGCTGATATTTTAACATCCATTACCATATTTGGCCTATATGCTTTATTATTATTAATTGCTTTGATAAATATCATCAAAAACATCACCTGACTTATATCTTTTATACAATTATGAAATATATCAATACCTAATATATGTAATTTCTTATTACCTATTAAATTAATATTTATCAAGAAATTTTTTTGAACACAATTTTAAGAAAATATTTTATATTTACTACTATTTTGATTTTTATGTTTCTTTTAATTTAAAACAAAGATATAGACAATAGATATTTAAACAAAATTTCTTATAATATTTTGTAGAGATAAACTTCCATACCCATTTCATCTGTTTATTTATCCATCGTGATTACTTAATATTGATATTTTTCTGATGCCTCATAAATATATGAAAAACCAAAAGGTAGATTGGTATTTTTGATGATAGAAAAAAACTACGTAATACATGTGAATATTTACAATTCAAAAGAAAAGAAAACTTTATTTTGTTTTGTTATGTTAAACTATGATATTATGTTTCAAATAAAATTTATTCATATATTTTAATTACTTTTTTTTTTTACAGTTATTTACTATAGCAGTGGTAAAAAAAAAAAAAAATGATTCTGATGATAATGTTACTAAAAATACTTGTCTACAGTGTGGTCAAACTTATCGTCATAGAACTACAATGCTAACTCATATCAAATACGAATGCAACAAAAGACCACAGTTTGTTTGTAAATTTTGTAGGAAATGCATTTACTATCCTTCAAACTTCAAGAGACATTTAATGCTAAAACACGATTATATGATTGCCTAAAATATATTGGTTGAAATAAATAAAGAACCTAACTAATCTGAATAATTACAGAAGAAATATTATAATTGAATAATACTTTATAACTAATATATTTATTTTTTTAACTTTATATTATACTCTATTCACCTTAAGAAGAAAATCTTAAGCGGCTACGTGTTTCTATTGAGAGGCTCATTAATACCATCTTAACCTCAACGCAGAGGTCGGCCGCAGGGGTTCCTTCTTAACATGAATAGAGTAAAGATATAATATTAAAATATTTCCATTTTAACACACGTATTTACTATTTTTAACAATAATATAAGAAATTTGTTATTTTGGTGCAATTACTGTATATATCCTAAGTTACTATTAATTGATAAAAATTATGTGAATTACAAGTTATTATAAATGTGACCTAACTATATTATGTCATAATTAAAAATAAGTTAAATGTATTACATTTTGGACATAAATTTAAAAATATATGCACATAAGAATTATGAATGTTGGTATTTCATTATTATAAGTTTTGCTATGAATTTATTTGTGATTCACCAAACATTACTATGTACTTGGTGAGTTATTTTTGTTTTTATCTTAAATAAGTATTTTCTAAGACTGGGTGAAGACATCAGAAACAGGACTAGTCTCTGGTAGACATTTAAATGTAGATTTTATTAAAAATGTTCATTGTAATATACCAATCCATCTTAAACAAGTATGTAATTTGTTGAAACTTAGAAAATTGTAAAGCTGTTATCCTAAAAATAAGAGTAATAAATCTCTTAGAATTAAACAGAAAGTTTCAATTATTTATATACTCCTTAGATATTTCAAATATATCTAAATATCCCTTTATACATTTAAAACATGTAGCAATCTACTGATTTTAATATCCTGTTGCTTAAAAATTTTTCATTACAATACATTTCTTAATTATGATAGTCTAATAATAATACTTATGTTAAGTGCATTATGTGTTTAATTGCATGCATGCATATGGATATCACATATCGTTGTTTACAATGTGGCCATAAATATATATAAGAGAGAGGATTATATATACATCAAAGATATGAATGCGGTGTTGTGCCTACATTTTATTGTAGACTGTGTCAATAGTCTTTCAAAAAATCCACTAATTATAAGCTTCACACGATGAGAATACATTATGATTTTAAACGTTAATAGTATCAAATCACAATAATTTACCAATATTTTATTACTTTTTAAATAATAACTTTTTTATCTTGAAGTCTTACAATATAATGTAGTCTTAGTTAATGTATTTAAATTTTAAAATAATAAATTTATAAATTTATTATAAACTTAATAGAAACTAATTATATGCTATTTGTTTTTAAGAATAAGTAAATTCTTCTAAAATGTAAATGTAAATATAAATGTTTTGTTTTTAATAAGGTTATACAGTTTATTTATTGTATTTTTCTTTCTATAATTTATAAATTGTTTTAGATTGCACGTTGTGTACAAATATGATTTACTGTATTTTTTTCCATTTTTATAAAGTTTTTTCTTTAAATCAATAACAATTTAATATAGTGCATGTATCTATAGGGTATAATTTTTTTTTTTCTAAACCCCTTCCATAAAAAAAAATAACAACAATAATATGTTCAATTTCTTAGCTGTGTTGGTCAAATAAATTGTAACAATTTTTTAAAGCAGGTTTCATACTTCACTGTGTCATTAGAGTCGTGTGCAAAGTATATTCAACTCTTAGATAACTTGTTACTAACATTTTTTCACCTAAGTCTAAAATACCGAACATAATCTGGCACTGTGTAGTGTGAACCAAGCTGAAGTGTATAATATTGCTAATTATCTGAATGTATGAATGTATATTTTATAGGTATGAAGTATAGTTGTTTACGATGTGAAAATAAATACAAATACAAGAGAGAATTAATTCAGCATCAGAGTAATAAATGCGGTATTCCACCTAGATTTTATTGCAGCGAGTGTCAAAAGTCTTTCAAACAATCTACTAATTATAAGCTACACATGATGAAAATGCATTATGATTTTAATAATTAACAATATAAAATTATAACAATTTACTAATATTACTTATGATTTTTAATATAATATAGGTTATTAGTTTATGTATGATAAAATCATTATGTACATATTATATTAGTAAATTACTAACTTTTAAGTATTAGTAAAATCATCTTTTAAATATTTATCCATCTTACAAAATGTAAATATTTTGTTTTTATGAAGGTTAACATTATAGGTATTTGTTGTATTTTTCTTTCTATAATTTATAAATTATATTGGTTGGCACTTAGTATACAAATATGACTTGCTATATTTTTTTTTCCATTTTTATTAAGTATAACTAGTAAAAAGTATACGTTTATAACAATTTAGTGTAATGCATGTGTTAGGTAAGTATAATTTAATTTTTTTGAGCAAATTTCTTACTAATTTGCGGAATAGATTATGGCAAACCTCCCCACAATAAAAAAAATTGAAAAATATTAATATATTATTTCTTAGTTTTATTGGTTAAAAAATAAATAATAACATTTTTTTAAATGTGAAAGCTGGTTCAATGTGTCATAATGTAGAGCTGTGAGTTGAATAAATTCAACATTTAGATAATATGTTACGGACATTTTCTTATTTACTATTAAATGCGGAAAATAACCTAAATCGGTATAGTGTGATCCCAGTTGAAGTGTATAATGTCTAATATTATGAATGTATTAATGTTTATGTTGTAGGTTGTTACAGTTGTTTACGATGTGGACGTAAATACAAATACAAAAGAGGATTAATTCACCATCAGAATTATGAATGTGGTGTTCCGCCTAAATTTTATTGTGGCAAGTGTCAAAGGTCTTTCAAACAACGAACTAGTTATAAGCTTCACATGATGAAAATACATTATGATTTTAATCAATAATGTTATCAAATCACAATAACTTCCCAATATTTTATTACTTTCATAAAGTTAAGGATTTTTATAATAAGGTCGTAAACTTTATTTAATTTACTTTATCAATATTAAATTTTTTCCCCTTTTTTGATTATCATTAGTACAATATAAAATCTTGATTTATTTATAATAAGGTTGTAGGGTATATATTTTATTGTATTTTATTTTTATTTTATTTGTAAAGTATGTTATATTATTATAATTACATTATGTGCACACAACAATAAATTACTTGCAGTATTTTTTGTACCCATTTACAAGAAACTTGTAAAAAATGTATTATAGAGCATGTGCTGGGAATATATTTTTTTTACAAATTTGAACATAATATTTTGTGGAATATCCAAAGATTTTTAATTCTCTTAACCCCCTCCATAAAATAAAATTTTGTTTAAAAGTATTAAAATTACATTTTATATTCGTGCCTATTGTTATTATTAGACATTAGTTAATACAAAAATATACCTGTAATTTATATTTTTATCAATTATTTATTATAATATCTAGACTCCACATTTAATAATCGGTTTTTTGTATAATGTTATGATACTCATCAATTAATTATTATTTTAAACAAATGATTTATGTAGTTTTATGGATTCGGGGTTGGTGGGTAGTGTAGGGGATAGCCATGTACATTAATACAGAAACAATTAGTATGTGAGTACTTAATTTAAATAAGGGCATTATAGAAAAAAATACTTTATGCTGCCACGGGTATTAGTGGTATAGTGGCATTGTATTAAACTTCTTATATTTATAACAAATAAAATTAATTGTAATTTTAAATTTAAAAAACACATTATATGGGTTAACATAATTTTATCAATTTAATAAAATTAAAAGTTAGTGCTGTAAAAAATTGCTGTCCATGAATCCAAGGCCTTAAACACAACATTGAGAAATAAAGTCACTAATAGTAATAGTATTTTTACTGCCCTTAATTGAATACTTGAATATAGACAATCTTTTAATTTTATGAACCATAGTTTAGATCTGGTGTTCCCAATACTGTTTTGCAGCAGGATTAATCTAAGATATTTTTTATACCACTTTATTACTTTATTCTAGTATAATTTTACAAAATAAAAATATTGTTTTACTGATTTAATCACAATTATTTGAATGTATAATATAGCTAAACTTTAAACTTTAAACTTAACCAACATTTAATATTTTCACCGGGGCCCAAATTCTTCAAGATACACCATTGCTTACAGCTAATTACTTGAATTGGTTTTTATTAATATTCTTATTTTTTTGATTTTGTACTGTATACTAAATTATATTTATTCATAGCAATGAAAAATAACGGTGAATTTGGATACCAATGTCATAATCAAAATTGTGGCCGAATATACAAAACCAAGCCAGGCATTCACAATCACCTTAAGTATGAATGTGGTGTCATACCAAAATTCTATTGTAAATTCTGCAAACGATTCTTTAAACAACCAGTGTCGTATAAGGCACATATGCTAAATATTCATAAACAATTAATTTGAAATGAAAATTTATCAATTCAACAGTTAAATTATTATTTTTTATTTTCAGATTATATACTAAGTAAATTTAGAAGAAAAATAATAACACTTAAAAAAATATATATATATCAAAGTTTTTAATAAGAATCCTACAAATTTGTAATAAATAAAACAATACAAAAGTTAACACATAAGTAAACATTTTATATAAAATAACGTATAGTCTGTTTATTTGTCTTGTTATTTTTTAATACTAAAATAAATAAATTAAATGACTGAATACAATTATGTTTATTATTTTATTTATTTTTAGACCTTGCTGTATTATGTGGTTGCTTCTATTATTTTATTAAATTTTAACATTGCTTATACTCTATTCCAAAAGAGAATATCTAGTACACCGATCATTTTTAGTATAGTAACCTAACCTACCTTAATCGGGTTAATTCTAATAGGATTGTTGGCTTTGGCTATGCTGTAAGTGGGTAAGGCAGAGTTTAGCACAGCTGTAGTCATCAGTCAACATGCCAAAAACAGGGTGTGCTCTTATGAAATGCTTTAAAAAATATATATCTGTGTATATCGACATCCACAACAATACTGTGAGTAACTCAATTTTTACAAATTTTCTGTAGTGTAGAAGCGTACTAAAGTTTGAATAACTATTTTTATTCTAATATTTTTTTTTGATTTTACTGGAACTTGGACAACTTAATATTTGTATAAAACTAAAATATAGATTTACATAAATTTTACTATACTTGGCTATCTGTGGTTTTTCCTATGTTCTTAATGGCTTAATCTTTCTTGTATGTAAGACGAAGACAACACATATGGATGATATTCCCTTAATTTATATTTAAATGATTTATAGAAAATAAATAATGAAATACTAAACTTGGTGTATTGTGTTTGATAATGAAATTTAATTTTAATTGTTAAGAATTCTATTATATTGTATTCTGATGTTATTTTATGTTTTTTCTCTACAGAGTATAATTGTGAAAGATGCCAAAGAAAATACAGAAATGTTGGTAGTTTGAAAAAACATATTTTATACTACTGTGGTCAACAATTTCCTTGTGATATATGTACTGGTATTTTCACTCGTAAAGCAACTCTACAACTTCATAAAGCAGTAAAACATGGAGTTTTAATGGAATAAATTCTTTATACTAAAATACAGTGGTTATCGTTTTAGTAATCATTGGTTTTGGACAAAATGGATAGCATAAAGTAACTGATAATACAATACAAAAATTAAATTATGTGCATAACCAGAGTAATACAGCATGTACTACGATAACAATATACAATTGTTAACTCTAACCGTGTTTATAATAAGCAGCGCCTACTGTATTTAATATTCATGTGTTGAATTCAAATATTATATTTAGACAAATTTTAATCAAACTTATTAGAAAATATATAAAATGTTGTTAGTTATATTTTTATAGTTGGTAAATTAAACAGGCACTTTATAACTTTTAGTTATATTTAATTGTTCCTAAGTTAATAGTTGTATTTAAATTATTCCTTAAGTAAAGATTTTGTAGTGTTAAAACTGTTTTAAAATATGAGTGTCAAATCCATTGGTTTATATAGTACTTAATACTTTTCTTATTACTTTGTCTCTATGGATTTATTAAATGAAAAATATATAATATTGTGAACTTTTTGTATGACATACTTTTTACATGACTGTTATTTTTATGTCTAAAAAATTGACAAAATTTCAATTTATGGCTTTATATTTATTTGAATAATTTTTTTATATAAATGAATGACACTTTGTTAAAAGGGACCTAAGTTACATTTTTGAAAAAAATAGTTTTGTTTTATATTATTCATCGTCTTATGTAAACACATAGTTTTGTGCTAAAAAGTACCTATTTCATATCATCTTGTCTGTGCAAAATTATTATGAAATATTTCATAGTTTGTTAAAAGGTACCCATGTACTTATTACGCAAATATAAATAAAGGAAAACTGTTTTTTGTTACTCCTGAAAAGTAGTTGAAAATGTACATGGGTCCCTTTTAACAAATTGCCATTCAAATATTAAATAAACAAATGCTGTAAACTAATTTTTTCTGTTTTTATTAATAGGTGAAAGTTTAAACCACAAGACAAGTCTCAAGTCTAATTTTAAAAATGGCCGTTACCATTGTCCTAATCAGTGTGGCAAGCATTATAAAGCAATTAATGGATTGAGTCAACATTTAAACAATGAATGCGGTGTGATACCCAAATTTGTGTGTTCTATATGTATGAAAAGTTATCAATATAAAAATAGGCTTAAACTTCACATGGCCAGTGTACATACTATATTACTTGACAGTTGATATGATGAAAGAACTTTATGATTACTCAGCTGGCTGAGTATAGGTACATATTTTGTTTTAATTTATTGTTCTTACAATTTTATTCCCAGTTTTGTCCAAAATTGTTTGAAATAAATTCTTTAATTCTTACCAAATAAATGTCTTAATAACGATACTATAATACTACAATGTACATAAGTATAATCTATTGATTTTCTTATACAATTCAAAAACACTTAAATCATTCATATTGTCTATTTAATGATTAGAACAAAAATTATAAATACATTATACACATTTTTTTTTTACTATATCTGCCTAACTTATAATTTATTGCATTTGTGATTATAATTGCACTTTTTTTAAATATTAATTTATAAATTGTACATACTAGGTTAGTATTTGTATTATTTTTTAAATTGTAAGTTATACTAAGTAGGTAGTGTTTTATAATATTGTTTATCTTTTAATGTTTGTATTAAGATAAACTTACATTTGATAATGACGTAATTGATGTTTTTAATTATGTAGTTGCATGTATTGCATAAAAAATAATTTTATTAAATTGTATTAGTATCGAACATAATAATTAATGTTACAGATATTAGTTCCCGCTTCCTATGTCCAAATTTATGTGGTCGAAGTTACAAATATAAGCGTGGAGTATACACTCATGTGAAATTTGAGTGTGGTGTGGAACCCAGTTTTTTATGTTCATTGTGTCCAAAGAAATTTGCTAGGAAGTTCCAGCTAGAAAGTCATTTGGTGTTGAAGCACAAAGTTGTTAAAATTAGATGTAATTTTACAAATTGAATGGATTGATAGTTCATCATAAATAAAATCTGTTGTATATTTGTAAAAAAATAGAAAACTATCTATTAAAATATAAAATAATTTGTTAACGTCAAATTAAATTCCTATACCTTTTAGCTGTACTCATGTCCCTATACATGACATACAACATTGTTATAGTTTTTACTGAGTTTTTATTGTATATAATTAATGTTTATACCAATGTTTTTTTCTATATTTATATTGTATTATTAAATTAATTTAATTATATTGTTAATTTTGTTGGATTTAAAATGTATCATGTATAATTATAATTCATTAAATTATTTTTATCAACTTTTTTCATCATTTCATCAAAGGTATAGTTTTAACATAAATATGATTGATCTGGATCATGGATAAATACTATTTTATTTAGCCATGTTAGTGATCATGTGTGAATAATCATAATATAGAATTTTAAGTGTGCCATATATTTTTCAAATTATACTTGTGTTTTGTAAGAAATTATAATATGTTTATATTTTATGAATATCCATTGGTCAAGTTGTAAACGTAAGAATTTAAGGGGGATTAGAACTATTAAAAGATTAATATCACTTTGATATTTATTTTAAGCTCCCAGATCAAATAGTCTTTGGTCTGTAGGCCAAAGGTAAAAAATTATATAAATGATTTTGTATGAAATATAATTTAATATTTATAGTAGAAACTGCACTCCTTTCTACCTATAATAAAGAGATTTCACTATATATATTGTGTATATATTACATAAATACCGTAGATACATATTTCTTTTTGGAAGAAATATTGCTTTACAACTGAAATGTTTAAATATTTATCCATATTTCTTGAGTTAATATTAATTAACAGTTAGATATATTTGTTTAGGAGACCCTCTAAACATATGAAAATCTACATAAAATATTGATATAAAAAATATTGAATGATTGTTTTGTATTTTTGATTTAGTTATTTAAAAAAAAATTCTTTATTTTTGCAGAGCTATGTAAATGTATAAACTAACTTATATTGATGATATTGTTTTGGGCATGATGTTTGTAGATCATCTATCAATAAACCAATATATTTTATAATGGATTATAGTTATTAATATTCAATTAAAAAGCAGGTAAAATATGAATAAAAATAATTAGTTGGCAATTGAATAATTATTTTTTTTTACACTTGTCTAGTGTAAAAATTTATTCCAGACATGTAATTTGCGCAATCTTATGAAATATTTTATCAATGATAGATATCTGTCATTGTTAAAGCAACTTTCGTCATTGATATTAAAGTTGGCATAAAGCCTAATAAATGAATGCTTTGCTTGTCACATATTATTATGAACTTGTTTGATAGTTATTATTTTATAGGCGTTTTGGACACAACAACAGTATTTAGTTTATTTGTTATTATTATTATTATTATTATTGTTATTATTATTATTATTACTTTCGTTTATCATAATTATCATTATAGTTAATAGTATTGTTATGTAATGTTAGCATTTATGTTTTTAAATAATTTTGTATTTATATTATTATAGGTATTTTTAAAAACAGTGACCGAATCAGTTGTCCAAATAGATGCGGCCGTACATACAAAAATAAGATATCCCTGCAATGTCATTTAAGAAATGAATGCGGTACTCAACCAAAGTTTTTTTGTCCGTTTTGCGATAAAAAATGTTATCAAAAATCGAATATGAAATCGCATATTGTTCAAGTACACAAGACCTTCTGCAACATAGAACCAATTGCACCGTTACCGTCATTGCGTGGTCGCAGAAAATTTAATAATTAAGTTACCAAATTACTAAAATCTTGAAAACACTTATGTTGTAGGGCAGTGGTGCGCAACCTTTTTTGATCCACGACCCCCCAAAATAAATTATTTTTAATACGACCCTCCTTCCTACCAACATTATGTAAGTGTGTAATATAAATTTACTTAATAGTCTTAATGTATACACACAATTTAAAAATAACCCATATACTGCGTGATTCAATAGAACTTGATATCGCAACATTAAGATATGACATAATGTCATAATATTACGATTGACACAGCCATCAACGGTACAAAATAATTGTACTTTGTATAAAACTATAAAATAATATACAATATACATAGTATAAAACTTTTTCGTTTGGTGATTACTGGCGACCCCCTAATAAAATTTCGAGACCCCCAGGTTGCGCACCACTGTTGTTGGGGATTAAAAAGTAATTGTTTTGTGTTGGTGTTTTAATTAAGAGTTAAAAATTAATAAAAGCTGCCTTATATGCAGATTTTATTTTATTATTATTTTTCTGTTAATGTCTATGGGCGACCATCAGGAGGGCTAGAGATGGGCAAAGTAATAATCAAAATCAATTAACAAATACATTTGTATGAAATAAATAAATAATTTCCTTTAAAATGTCACATACTTAAGAATAAAATATTTTTATTCTTAACCCCTTAAAGATAACTTGATGAGCACCCATATATATTACATCAAACTATTTTATAATTGTGTAAATAAACATATTTTCTCATATAATACAGTGTTGTCTTAAAATTGAATCACTATTAATAAGATCCTTATTTTGTAGCTCTTTGATATCTTTACTTATTTCAATAAATGTTTACTAATAATCAGTAAATACGCACAAAATGAAATATTGTCATTGTAGTTTTTATATGTGCCTAAAATTTTGAGTTATCTGTTAAATCTATTTATTACTTATCGTTAATAACGAGTATTCGTTTCAATACTTGTTTTAAATTATGTTGGTTGTCTATTCAGAGTAATTAACATTAACCATTGTAAATTTCTTAAAAATAAAACTTATGGTTAACAGGAGCCGGTTATGATAAATTGCTATTGTAATGCCTTCTTCGATTCTATTTTTATTTTTATTTTTATTTTTGTTGCTTCTTGTAATCTTACGAGTTTCTCCATAGCTATTCATAAATGTTTCTCTGCTATACGCGTATGGTTTATCAAATTTTAGGTCAACCGAAGTATTCATTATTTCCATTTGAAACTGTGTACAGTTGTCAAAACATCAGCTGTGGACGGACTTATCGGAACCGTGGTTCTTTGACCAGACATTTGAAGTTTGAGTGCGGCAAGCAGCCAAAGTATTCATGTACATTATGTGAAAAACGGTGTGCCCTAAAGTCTAATTTAAAACAGCACATGATCGCTGTCCATAAGATTATGCCAAGCTTATGAGATTATTTTCTTGTATTAATCTAATACAATTTTTACATTTTCTCAATCAGAACTATCATTTCCATATTTAATCATTTATTTAACATATATAAATCCTACAATATGTATTATTATGTCTACTACCTAATAGTTTAATATACATTTATAATTTCTATATTTATGTTTTATTGTAAAATTAAATATAGAAATCTGTATTTTGCTAAATTTTTAATCTAAACATTAAATTTAGGCTTAAAAATATTAAAAATATGTAAAGATATTTATATTTATATTTAAATTTATATTGGATCTTATATAGAACCTTAATAACAATAAAATTATTTTGTATTTTCTTACGGTTTTAATATAAACCATCTATTACTACTATGTTAGTTAATGTGATTAAAGATTTAGTTCTTATTATATTATTATGTGTTATTTATTAATAAATTGGTGTATTGATTTATTTTTTTTTATTTTGCTATTGAAGTTGCTGTTTATTCATGTTTTATACGTAAGTATAACAATTTAATGTAAATATTTTATTATTTTATTTATTCACATATATTATTCTATATGTTCAGAATAAAAATGTATAGTAATTATCTGTCTGTAATAATTTTATAATGTTATAATAGGTATATATATATAAATTTCAATGCCAATTTTATAAAACTTAACGCACACATTTTTTTACGATATGTATACTATACAGTATACAGAGTGTTCTACAAATGTATATTAATATTGGATACAATACCAAGAAATATACCACTATTTAAAACTAGCTAATTTTTTTAGAATACTTAATACTATTGCCAAATATTAACAATTTTACTACCTATGTATAATATATTTGCTTCAATATGGATAAAAAAGATTTTTTTTCCAAAAATATACCACTACATACTCTGAACCAGGAGAGAACATTATCATTTTGCACTTGTTGGCTACTAGTCCGAGGCCCCATTTCCCCCACTTTGTGCCATGACGGTATAGATTTTTTATCTATTATTATAGTGTCGAGCGTGGCCAAACGTACCAAACATTAACTAGCCACTGTTATTGATGGGGGTGCACAGGATCGGACGTGTTTTGGTAGGGTCACGGGTAATGTTATCTCCTGGCACAGAGTATAGGTATTGTTTGTTATAACTGTTATTTAATTCTATAAATATATCTTAAATTATTATTATTATCAGTATTATTGTTGACAAATGGCTAATAAACGGTGCTATTTTTACTTTACATTTTATTTCTTATTTATTGCAATGTATTTATTATTTATTATACTGAACTTATAGGTTAAAAATATTAAACTTAAAATAATGTCTTTCAATTTATTAAGGAAAAATAATATTAAAATATGAACTGGTTATATATTATATAATTATATAGGAAAAGATATAACCTAATATTTTTATTGAAAAAGCATTGAAAAGTATCTTATGTACATTGACATACTTTTAAATTTGTATTAAATTCTAAACAAGATAAAGAATTTATTAGATTATTTTCTGCTCTAATATGGTATTGATTATAATAATTATTTTTAGATTTATTTTTAGCATTATTTTAATACATCTTAT
>NC_042495.1:102116266-102146449 GCF_005508785.2 Acyrthosiphon pisum | reverse complement strand
TTATTTTATTTAAAGTTTACTACACCGAGTTTCATTAAATATTTATTCTATTAATATAAATTATATTATAATTAATATAATATATATTCAATATATAAATATATATTGTATTCAATATTCAAATTTATAACACATCTATATATTATCTTCAACAGATGTGAATTTAGCAAAACAAATAATAAAGAACACAATACCTCTTCTGTATATGGATTTACAGCTATATTTTTCCATTCTATCTCGCATTTTACCTCTTAAATAATTTAATTTGTTTAAATTTTCAAATGCATATTTAGAACTCAAAATATAAGCTCGATTTAAAACAATATTATGTATCTGAATATTAAATTTTTAATATTCATAATTGCTTTATTTTTTATCAATAATATTCTTTTAAAAATTTATTTATTTTTAACTACGGGTAATACAGGTATGATCAAAACTGAAAATGGACAATTACATGTTTATTTACAAAACCTTAAATTTATTTCTTAAACCAAAATTGTTTAATTTTTAACAATCCAGCAAAATCATTCTAGTTTGTTCCTAAATATTTATTTATTTAAGAAATTAAAAAACTCAATAGTATTGCAATTATACAACAAATAATGTATTAATAATTTTCATAAACTTTTACAAATTATTAATCAGTAATTCTTTTTTTTTTTAGTTTTGTTACACAATCAACTTTATTTTAATGAATTACTAAGCGTATATAGGTAAGAACATTCTCTAAGGTAATTCATGAGCTTTCATTAATATTTAAATTTCTAAGCAAGTTACGACAATTCAAAATTTGTAATAGTTTACACTTTACATTGCTGTAACTCACTTTAAAATTAAAATATCAATATAAGTATACCAAGAAAAGAATCCTAGGTATGTTCTAATAGTTAAACTAAAAATACACAATCAGTTCTGCTTAACACATATTTGCTATGTTGTATGTGACAGAAACAACAAACGCATGCGAGTTTCTGATCGTTTAAAAATACAGGCAAACATTTTAAAACAAAATGTACTTAATTTACTAAAACCAATACTTGAGTAAGAAAAATGTTTAAACTTATAAGAAGACATAAAGGTTTAGTAATACAACTAAATTATAGATTTGGACTTAAACTAAATTTTTAATTATAATTTATAAAAAGGTAATATATCTAACAATTGGACTTAAATGTGAGATTAGATTTATTAAAAAAAATTGTAAATGCAAAAATAAATCGGTAGCTATGAAAGAAAATACATGCCCTGACTACTTTAATTAATTATTGTTAAGTGATTTGTACGTTTTTTTAAAAGATTTTATTTGCAAAGAATTAAGTAGCTCCTTTTTGGCTTATGAAGAAAATCATGAAAATTGAAATTAAATAATTGATCTTTGTCCACCTATATTACTTATTAATGCTAAATGTTGAATTCAGGATTCTTACTAATTAATGGACATATCAATGATTGCATTGTGTTTGTGTTCTATGCCGAGCTTCCTTTGCTTTTAACAATATTTTAAAACATGAGATTTATATATGGTTTTTAATATGTGTATCTTAAGTTTTATACATTATTTCAGGAATTGCACAATTTGAAACCAGATTCTATTGTCCTAACAAGCATTGTGGTCGAAATTACAAAAACAAATGTAGTCTGACGTATCATATGAATAACGAATGTGGGATTAACCCAAAATTCAAATGTCAATTTTGTTCAAAGACGTCTAGCCGATATTCAAATTTAAAACGACATATGATATCTGTACACAAGTATATTGACAACCAGCCTAATATCACTGAAACTTTAGTGACTGAACAAAGTTAATATTTTCATGTGTAATTACCATATCAATGTATCCATACTGTTACCTATGTTTATTAAATTAATTGTATATTGAGTCATGAACATATATGTAGTTATAGGCAATTTATTTACGGTTGTTAAATATAGTATAAATATACGTGGAAAATCATAATGGACAAAGTTCTCATCAATGACCTGTTTTAGAAATTATTTATTTAATATTTCCATTAACTTCAGAAGGTCATTATAAAATCATTATCATCTTGATTTTAAAAACACAGTTTGGTGGCCAAGATTTAAACAATTTAACAGATAATATACAGTAGAATGTTTACATCATGGCAATGTGTAATCATTTTATTCATTTATTTCTTCTAATAAAATAAAATTTATTATTTTAAATTTTAAATTTTCCTGAAACACATCAGCTCAATTCTGTAGACAAAACATTTGCCATTTTACAGTATTTTGGTGTTAAAGTGATAAAAATGTATGTGTTTAATAGATTTTGAGTTGATTTTTTTTTAATTCTATAATAATTCATTCAAAAATCAAATAGGCTGCCTATATTATAAACATTGAATTATCCAAAATATAGTTCCTACATAAATATATTTGTATTATTTATTTAATTTTGATTTCTATAATATTTAAATAGATATTTGTTCATTTATTTAAGAATTGAAAATATTAAATTGTAAAATATATTTAAAAGCCAAATTATTATGAACTCAATAAAATTGTAAATATTTTCTTCATATAAGATTACTTAAAACTTTTTATTGTTTTGTTAGCTGTTACTATAAAATCATCTTTTCCGATAGATTTCAAAACATCAAGAAGATTTTTCAAACTTTCTTTTACTACTAAAATATTATTACATAGGTATTCTATTACAACACTTACAATCACAGGTTCATACACACACATTCAAATATGATTTGTAAAGATCAAGTTCATAAAATTATTGTTTTTAATATATTACAATATATTATTTGGTGTATTATTTTATTGATGATTTTATATTGATAAATGTTAATTCAAAATTTGAAGTGTTATGCATGCATCTATATAATAGCACATTTTTTGATATTGAAATAATAAATTCACTATCTAGTTTAAAATATGTTATACAATTCAAGCATGTCTGACTCATCTTAAAATGTTAATAAAATGTTTGAAGTAGTATATAACTAAATAGCCATATACTACTTTTAATCTTTGATTTCCGAGCAGGAGTTTTTTTTTTATTTTCTTTTTACAAATTTAATGTGTTATTTTTTTTATCCCAGGAACAACTTATTTAAATAGTATAAAGCAAACACTTGTTTTCACAAACTTGAATATTTTTTGTTAAATTAAGTTCCGCTCAGCATTGTTTTTCAAATGCAGCAATGTATCATAGATTTTGTTGTTTTTTTTTTTTGCTTTTAATGTTTGTGCACTTGAATGAAAATTTTTTTATTTTCTTTGTATTTAAATCTGGTTCTTGTTTTTTTCTGTTTGTTTTTGTTTTTAGGTTTTTATCATTGTGATGGGTGTCGGCGTAAATATCGTAATATGGGAAGCTTAATTAGACACAAACGATACGAATGCGGTCTTCAGCCTCAATTTCGTTGTGATATATGTATGAAATCATTTACTCGCAATACAACACTTAGAGATCATCGGTTCAATATGCATAACAATTAATACCTAGTCATTTTTAAAAAGCATCTATTAATTGTCTTAAAATGTTGTTCTTTTGATAATGATTATTATCTAAAATTATATGAATGATTGTTGGTTCCTTATAAACACCAATTTATAATATGAAATTAATTACACATTTTTCAGATATATATATTGTTTGACATATTATGTGTCTATAACTTTATTAGTATCATAATAATTAATATATTATAGTAATTGGTAGTATTATTGAATAATATATGAGATGTGAGGAAAGTATGTGATTACCTATAGTCCGCGCAACGAAAACTGGCCAGTGACCCCCGTGACCCACCCATAACCGTCCGCCCGCCCGGAAATGGCCACTAGAGTCGCGCTGGTCACTGGCCAGTTTTTGTTGCGCAGGCTATAACATTGTTTGTTGATATTAAAATTTATTTTACTTTTTTATGAACAAATAAACTTTTAATGAGATAAAATATATTTTATTACATTTTTTTAAAACTTGCATTGCTAATGATTATTTACATGGTATTTAATTATAAAGATTGTATAATTTGTATATTGTGATATTAATAAGATATATTTAACAATCTTGAAATACATGTTTATGTATTTACAAATATACAGTAAATTATACATGGTAAAATTTAAATATTATAAAAACCAAAAAACTACCGTACAAAATTATTTAGATACCAATAATCTAAATAAATATTAGCTAGTTAGGTATTTGCATATATATTTACATTTGATGAAATAATTGAATACTTTATAATAAGTTACTGTCATTTTTGAAGTATTTAAACATACAAATCTGTATAATATACTGTTGATTATAATATATGTTTAAAAAAAATTAAACATTTTTTTTTATTGTAAGTTATCTGTTAATTGTTAAAAGCTGATCATTTTGAATAATTTTCATTGATTACATTATAATTATGTAATGTTACCAGTTTCATTAAGGCATTATTTTATATATTTTAATCTGTAAAAATATTTTGAACAAAAACATCATAAGTTAATCTGTTTTAAATAGTAAACTTTTATTTGATGAGTTCTTCATACCTTTCCTTTGAGGCTGTCCATTCTTGTATAACTAATATATTATTATATATCACTATATAAAATACTTACTTAATAAATTAAATATCTATTAAAAAATTATTAAATACCATTATTTATTTAAACCATCCATCCAAGAATGGAATTAAGATATTTACACAATTATTTTAGCTTCTATTGATTTTATGAAGAATGATATCCTAATTTTAACATACCTAATAGTAATGTAATGTAATAATTATGTCATTTTTTTTTTTTTCTGTAACATTAATCTTCAAACAGGTATTTTATATAACTGTGTGTCGCTACTTCATGACGTGTTGGGAGTCTTAGTAGAGCCAAAGAACAGAAGAGGATAAAATAATAAATATATTAATGATGATGGCAATTAATATCTAATTTTATTCAAAACAAAACATATAATTTCAGTTTTCAGTACATAGTTATTAAATTTGTTATTTTGATAATTGATGTATTTATAATATAAATAAATAAATATATTTACATAGGTACATTTAAGGAATTAGAAATATATTCATTATAGTAACTATTTTTAAACTTAAATGAGTAATTATAACTAATTATACATTTATATTTTTCAGGTATGACATTTTCATTTGAAGAAATACAAAGTTAATTTTATTTAAATTAAATAAATTGCAATTAATGCTAATTTGCATATACTATGTATGATGTCGACAAATGATAAATTAATATATCAGTGTTTTAGTGGTAATGTGATGTACCAGGTGTCTGAGGAAACATCCATATTTATTTTCTATATCTGACACTCATTAATTATAGTATAGACTAAAGAATCATTTTAAAACCTTAAAACCATTTAAGGAATGGTAACTGTAAAAAATAATTTTTTTATATAACATTCGTAATATAGGTACAAGTACTTTCACTATTTATGATCTTATTTTTTTTAGAACTTTAAAACAACTCATTTTTAAAAATATAAATTATTAGCTTTGATTATCAAAAATATTGAACTAAAAGTATTTTTAGTGACATACCTATCTAAAAAAAAATTCAGTTGCCTAAATTCCCTAACCATATATCACACATTATTTGTCATCCTTATTTCTTACATAGATAAAGTGTATAGTGTTACACATTTTTTTTTAGATGTGTTTATAGTAATGAATTGATAATTGTAAATAAATTAAAAAATATATATAATAAATTAATAATGGCACACTCCTATTTTGTATAATATATTCTTTATCTATTGGGAAATGTATATTGGTTCTTTATTAAACATGAAGAAATTTTGAGTGAAGTACTGTTCTACTGAGATATAGTGGGTACGTTTTTACTTCATAGATAAAAATGGAAATAAACGAAATTGCTATTTATTTCGCGTTTATTATTAAATCTAAAAATTTTAATGTGACTGAAGTACATATTAATTTAATTATATTATATAAATACATAATATTATGATGTAATTATTTTATATTATAGGGTTTTGACCTCTTAAAACTTGCCATATACTTTCTCTTTTCTCTCATGTTTTTCTTTATCACTATAGGCTTCTTATCTGACCCTTTGAACGATTTAAAATTTCTTAATGTGTTGTCTCCGTTTGACATTCCAAATTTAACACTCAGCAGAACACGTGTAGCTCCGTTAATTTAAAAATTAGAGTGAATTTCTTATAAAATCTAAAGGTTTGATTATCATCTAGGCAACCACCTGGGCTTTTATTATATTTTAATTTTAAAGCGAGTTATAAGTATTTTAAGATGTACAAACAATTTACAATTTAAAAATACTCATAACTCGCTTTTATATTAAAATATAATAAAAATCCTATGAGGTTGCCTAGATAATAATCTCTTATATAAGAGATTCTCCTTTATAAGAGATCAATTCACTCTAGTTTTTAAACTAACGGAGCTACACATGTTCTGCTGAGCGTACAATTTACCATGTAACGTACTTGTAAGGCGGAGACAATACATTCATGTATCACATCCTCTGCTTTTTATTATAATTGCCTTTCTTTCATAATTTTTTTTTATGAACAACATTGTCTTTCTAAATGTTTATTTTGTTATGGTATTTATTCTCTAAATTGTTATATTTTATGTCATGTTATTGTTGAATTCATATTTTAAAAGGACTAAAAAAAATGAAACACAATATTATTGAAATTATTCTATTTTCATATTTATTTTATGTTATGTCAGTCTGAGAGTAACTGAAGGATCAGGTACAAGATCTGGGTATTTCCACTTTTTGAAATGGTTCAGTGCAACTATTTGAAAATTCTTTATCTCATTTACTCCCATAAAATATAATCACGGACTAAGATATCTTAGTCCGTGAATATAATTGACAATATTTATGATAACTCTGAAGATAATATCGGGTTTATTTGGTTACTGTTCTAAGCTCTTAAAAATATGGTAAAACTGTATGAACAATGCTTAAATAACAAAGGCTGTACAGCTTTAATTTTCAAAAGCATGCACTAAGATAGTTACCTAATATAATGGACTGGAAAATGTACCTGTTCATTTTTAAATTAACTCCCACTACTGGTTTAGAGTAAAGAAAAATTAACTTTCTAGTTAATTTTTAATTAACTTTCTTGGGTAATACTCCATTGGTGTATCATTTATTATATTTGCTTAGAAGTTTGATAAAAAATATACTTATTTTTATTTTTAGTACAAATGATTAAACCACACTTTTGTCCAAACTGCAGTCGGTCATATAAAAGAAGAGACAGTGTTGCACGCCATTTGAAGTACGAATGCGGCAAAGAACCTCAATTCCAATGTTTTTATTGTCATAGAAAGTTTGCTCAAAAATGCAATCTCAAATACCATATGTCTACTGTTCATTAAATTAAGTTTTATTTTAGTTAAAGGCAATATTTTTTTTTTTTGTATTCCTATACATCAGTTTTATTTTTTTCTTAATTTGTTTAAAAACTCTGTGGAGTTACTACCTTTGTGATATTTACAAAATTAGGTATAAATTTAAGAAATATTATAATACAAACATTTATTTGCATGTTTTTATTCATCCATGAAATGCGAATAAAAAAATGTCTGAATGAAATCATACATTTGATTACTATGATATTTAAATATTTGTTATATATAATAGATATAATATATTTTATTGTACTTGCAGTCTCAGATTGCATCAAAAATAAACGATATTGGTGTCCAAACAAATGCGGAAAAAGTTACAAACATAAAAAGAATATGAGAAGTCATTTTTTGCACGAATGTGGAATTCCGCCTCAATTTGCTTGTATCTTTTGTACTAAAAACTTCAGAAGAAATGAACATCTCAAAAAACATTTAGCACTTATCCATAAATGTATTACATAAAATCGATACTATAAATTGTATCATTAGTGTTCTAGATTCTGAGCAGACTGAAGAAACCAGTATTTTATTTTTACCCAAATGTATAAGTACGCTTTCCATACCCTATATTAAAATATTAAATCCACCTTAAATAAAATGCCATTAAAATAATAAATTGATCTCTTATATTACTAAATAACCAATTCTTAATTTATTACAGCTGCTGTTGTTTTTATTGTTAAAATATTGTGTTACTTAAATATATATCATAGTTTGTATATTGTATTTTTTCAAGCTTGCATAAGATTTATTTGAATTATGCATTTGCTTTGCTTATTTATATTACACTTGATTACTTTATTTTTATTATGATATTATTTTATTACAAGAATATTAAATGAATAATATATTTCTAGACATTTTCTCAATAGTTGTTATCAGCATATTAAAGACAATAGTAAACCCTGAAATACATAATATACAAAATAAAGAGTACCCACTATTTGTGCATCCATTGACAATATTGATATCAATCATTATTATTAGTAATTCAATCAGAAACTATTAGTTTTATGATTTATGATAATCGCATTTTAGATTAAATCATTAATCTAATTTTATGTTAACACTTAACAACATAGTTAAATATGTGATAACCTAGTTGGCTAGGTACCTAAAATATCCTAATATAATAGCGCATTGAAGAAACATAAATCAATTGGAAAATATATGTTGATACTGTGAAAGTGCTGTGAATGTTTTGAGTAGATCATAAAAACGACACAAATAATATTCAGGTATGTCAAAGTTATAAAATTAATAACGGCAGAGGAAAAATAAATTTTACTATAATATTTATGTGCATGTGTGTGGCACATTTAATTTTAGACTAAAAGGTTGGCAATAAGACACTTGAATGTACTTTTTATTTCAGTTTCAAAATTGAAACTTTATGTACGTGTATGTGTAATTGCTCCCTAGACTCTTTTATACTTTGATCGCCATACTCGGGTTCCAATAGTACCTATGCTGACCTCTTGTTGGACGGGGCTCAATCTGTAATCCCATTTAAAAAGATGATATACCCATCTGAAGTGTGGATTTGGTGAGACTTCTTTGTAGTCAATGTGAGAGGAAATAACTTTGTTAAATAATATTATACACTCCATGGTGATTATAACTAGGTTTATGAGATGTAATAATAATTATATAACTATCTTTCCAGTAAATTTCTTTTTGCACATTGAACAAAATATCAGGTCCATCAATAAACTGTGGTTTACCGTAATAATAATTAAAGTATAATATGCAGGCTACAATAAATAAGTTATCTTATAGAAAATAGTTAAAATATAATAACATATTATGATATGATAGATTAAAGTTAAAAGAATTTCCATAATTATTATTTATAACTGTGTACTTAAACTGGATTCCCTAGTAGGTAATAAACGATGAAATTCTTTTACAAGCATTTTAAAAAGTATAGTGTTTTAATTATAGTTTATCTATAAATAAACTATGCTAACTTGCTATAATACATCACAAGCAATACTTTAACCAAATAAACTGTTATTACCTGTAACAGCATTGGTTTTATAATATTAGCACTGAAAGGTAACAAGATAAAATGTATAAAACTGATATATATTATTATAAATTATAATAAATAATGCAATAACCTTAATGAATTCGGATATCCTAGTTATAGTAGAACACACAACATTAGTAGAATGCATACTATACTCATATTTATTTACAAATGGTGGGTGATAGCCGATTATATTTTATACATGTTATAAATATTTAAGGGTTTTGTTAATATTTAATACAAAATATTTGAGTAACGCTTATCTCAACAACACAAATTCTGTATGCTTAAAATTAAATACATTTTTAGAAATTTTATATACCTGTAGGTTATAATACACCATTTTAATATAACCCATTAATTTAATTTTGATTTTCAAATTTTATTTAAACATAACTTATTTCTATATCTAGACCCAAAATATTTTTGCTTGTTGTTTTTGGTTTGTATATCAATTATTATACTATGTTTGTTTTTATTCAACAAAGAAGTGCTAATACCCTGTGCTTGTACTTTATTCTTTAGTAATAGTCAATATGTAGAAAATAGGTTGACATCAGCCACAACATTCCTATGTTTTTTACTTTATGTTTTTTTCTTGTTAATAGATGAAAGATGGTTGTGCCCGAAATGTGGCCGCAATTACAAACGCAAAGCCCATTTAAGTTTTCACTTGGCCAAAGAGTGTGGGGTTGGCCCTCAATATAATTGCTCGAAATGTTTCAAATTTTTCAAGCGTAGTAGTCATTTGAAGAGTCACCAACTATCGTGCGGTGATGTTTCACCAAAATTTCAATGTGACATTTGTAAAAAGAAATTCACACGCAAGGACAACATGAAAACTCACAAAAACACTATACATAGACTTTCCGATCCTAATATACCAAATGAAGTTTATGCGTTTTATAGCGAATGGCAAATTGGGGATTCAGATTAATACCAAATTAATTATATTAATATGTTAACTGAAACATAAATAGTTTATTTAAATACATATAATATTTGTTTATTTATATTAATATTCAGGTACATTTATAGAATACAATTTGAAACTGTACATAATAGAATCAATTAAAATGTGATAATCTGCGATTTTAAATATTTGAATATATTCTAAAATGATTATAAATGTATATTTTTTTCAGAAACGCATACACACAACAAACTCCAAGGTTAATTCACCAGCTAATAATAAAATGGTTCCATAATTATCTATAATGTTAGATAAAGATATGGAATTTATTTATGTTTTTACTATTGGTTTTTTGCTATTGAACCTTATTGAGTGCCTTTACTCTATATTCTTCTCCAAGTAATTTTATTTGGTCTTATTCTTATTTAGGTATATAATGTGTTTATGATCATTAAGTTGAGTAAGTACCTATATGTTTGGCTTTCAAATTTGAATTGCAATTTTCAGTGCAATATGAAATATATTTATATGATGGTGACATAAACTAGTTAAGTAATAAAATATTTTGCATTTAAAACTTGATTGATAAAACTGGATTGATAATTAATTATATTGTTTTATATGTACTTAACCTATTACCTATAATAGTTTATTTATATTCATACATATTATACACATATTTGAAAAACCGTATGTATAAAATATAAATATATTCACATTTTTAATGGTTATCAATTTAATATTATTGATTTTCATAAACTAAACTTGCAGTTTGTTCATTTTGTAATAATTCTCCATTTAAAATAAGTTTTGGAGCTCAAATGTATGAAGGGTCTCAAATTTAGTGCTAAACAATTGATGGGGTTGAACATAAGTCCTCCTTGTCATTGTTATAAGACCATATATACAGTACATACTAGTATAGTACATACTACTAGTTAGTACATACTAGTCACTAACTACTATATGTACTTTATTTTAAAATGTATTAATGTATGAGATACCAGTATACAAAATATACGTACCGATGTACTGTATAGCTACATTTAAAAACTATAACAAAATATTTCAATGCTTATTTACGCTTTATTAACATTAAGTCTGTAATTTTTATTAAATTAAATATTATAAAATGTATGCATTGTTAAAAAACGTTGATAAAATATTATTATTTATAATTGTTTAAATCAGTATTTTTTATTTTTTTTTTAAAATTATTTTGTTGTTTATTATTTTTCAGGAACTGGAAAAAAAGCACTAAACAGTACTGGAAAAAATAAAGACCTTAAGAAGAACAAAAAAAAGTATGATTTTGACAAAAATGTTTGTGCTGTATGCTCAAAATCTTTTAAACACTTCAACACTTTGAACAAACATTTGCGCAGTCATTTATTACCAAAAAATTTGGTGATTCATCCATTTCAGTGTGATAAATGTGATAAAACTTTTCCAAAAATACAAAACATGAACACACACAGAGCACTTATTCATGGTGTATTAGAAATGTAAAAAAATTAAACGTAGGTTGTAACTATACTATAATAATATATTATTATTCATTCTATTTATTATTATATATTATAGCAGAGGTGGCCACAACAAGGCTTGCGAGCCGCACAAGGCTCTTGAGTCAGTTTCTTGAAGCTCTAAGTTATTTCTATAAATAATAAATTAATAAATGTTAAATAAATGTTTATTCATTTTATAAACCATTTAATAAACATCTCTTAACAAAGTGGCTTGCTTCGAATTAGCTTCATAAATTTGCGGCTCCCAAAATTAAGATAAGTGGCCACCCCTGTATTATAGTATAGTTATGTGGTATTAGTATGTATTAATATATATTAAGTTTTTTTTTTTATGGAATTCATCATTTATAATCGTCATTTTAATAACTGAATTTTTGTCATTAATTTACTATTGTTCCATATAATTAGCATAAGCAGGGATATATATAATTAATAATAATAAAGTAATTTTGTTTTAATATAATGATTTGAGTTTTTGTTGAACTTATAGACCTAAATGATGTTGAATTTTAATATGGTGTGCCTAAGGTACAGTCCATAGACATCACACACTTGATTATATTGGAATAACATTTTGGTTTAAGAAAACTGGCTTGAAAACTTTTTAAAAAATGTGTTTATGACACGCAAAAATGTTTAGATTTATTTTTTAATCTCCAATTTGGCACAGTGACCTATTTGTGGGAGTAGACGATGTGGATAGATCTAACCATGCATGGCCTTTTTTTTTTTTTGTTCTTTCTATAGGAACACGTTTAATATTTTTATTTTATTGTTGCATTTGCTTTCAATATAAATATTACTTCATATAATTCATTTTATTTTTATATTAATAAGATATACTCCCCATAAAAAATTGTAAATATGCCACTGATTTCATGTACTTTGAGGACATGAGAACGGAATGAGTTTGAAGTTGGTTGGAAAGTGTCCGTGTGAAAGTAAAAAATAATCAGCTTATAACATGTACAGCTGTACATTGTTTATTATTATTATTGTTAAATTTTACATTGTTACTTGTAGAGTGCATATTTGGAGAGAAAAAAATTGATTATCTTTTAATAACATTGGCCTTTACCATGAAAAATTTCTTAATACAAATTGTAGACCTACACTTTTTATTAGATCTAATCCTTTTATAAAACATTATTTTTTTATATTTGTTAATATTTCCCATTTATGGCCCTACATTGTATAATGTTGTTTAATATATTTTTTTATTAATTTGGTCTCAATTAATAAGTACTGAACTACTGAAGTACTTTATATTTTTATAACTGTATAAATGGACTTTATTTTTCAACTTTTTTTTTAAAAATATTTTACCAGAAAATTTTTATTACAGCTATACATAAATCTAATAATTTTGTCACTATATTGCCAACTCTGCATTAGGTATGGTATTATTATAATTTATGGACTTGTGATATAACTTTTATTTTTGGATTTTAACCCAAAATGCTAAATAAAAAATTTAAAAAAAGTATTGCACACTTAATAAACTATTTAACTTTATAAATAAATTAAGAATCTTATACAAGCTTTTAAGCGCTTTTTATTTAAATAATAAATTAATTTATGTATATTATTTATTTATGTGAGTACCTACCTAACCCATTATATCATTAATTATAATCTATCTTTTATAGGAATAGCACAGCTACAAAATGGTCGATGGATATGTCCAAATAGTTATTGTGGTAGAACGTATAAAAAAAAATTTTCATTATATCGTCATTGTCGACAAGAGTGTGGTGTTGAGCCTCAATATCGGTGTTCATTTTGTATAAAATCATTTAAACGTAAAGAATCACTCAAATCACACTCTATAATAGTTCATAACTTTTGTAACTTTAATAACTTACAATTAAAACAACACAAAAAAACCATTTAGTAATCAGCAATTTATACTTAGCAGTCTTATGAGCATTAAATACACAACAATCCCTTCCAATATATCAAACTTGTTCAAGAAAGGAATAGAATGGTTTATATAGGTATTGATAACCGGACACAGCGGTATACACTGCAAAGAAAAAGCTAATCATGAAATGTCCAATACTGATACCCACTCTTAAATATAAACACATATTCCAACACAAAAAAACATTTACAATATATACTTTGCTACAAATGCCAAAAACACTGGAAATCTAAAATACCAAATCAATTTCAATAAAAATCAATACATAAATAAGGTACATCCTAGATCTAAAAAGGATGGGTGCAACTATAATGAACTGCCTATGAATTGGACTCACATTCCTGACCCACAACTACCTAAATCTAAAAAAAAAACCACTTATTTATGGATAATTTGGAGTAAATAACAATGAAACACATCATTATCAAAGGTGGCAAACATGAGGATACAAGAAATAAATACTACATTACACAATAAATCCGACAAAATAGGATCAGATCTTCTATCAAATATAACTAAAATTGTAAATAATATACATAAACCAACTTTGTAAATATTATATCTGTATTATAGGTACTAATAAACTAAGTTACTGGTGGAAATATCAATAAAATTATGAACAATATACATCTTTCAAAAATTATTTAGTATAAAGACTGATCTTCAACCATAAATTCTAATCATTATTAATAAAAAACATGTTCTATAGACTCTAATGTCAGTTAACTAAACGTATGACATTTAATTTCTAATAAATTATAAAAGTATATAATGTTATTGGTCATAGTCTTAAGAATTTTTTTTTAGGCTATCATTTCCTTGTATTTCAGAATAAAACTAAAATTACTAACAAAGGTGCTTATTAAACTATTATATTTATATTAGTTAATTTAAATTTCTAGACATTTTTAAATGTTAGTTTGGTATGACTTAAAAACATGTTCTATATGTTATGATAGCTATATTCATTTTCTATACCTGTAATATGTAATTGATAAGCAACACTTAAATATAATTGTCCAATTATGTAAAATGTAAAATCTGTGTACCAAGATTATAAATGTTTATTGTAATGTTGATAGAGGTTTATAACTGAAATATTTATATATATTCTACTGTATTGAGTTCTATATATTTTTTTAATAAACATAAATATAAACTATTTTAAAAATTTTCTCATTAAATATATATTATATTACATTTTTATTAAGCCACATGCAAATATACTGTAAGACATATGATTTATAAATAGTTGCATAATATATAAGCGTAGACAGTGTTGATATTTGTTTATTCAACTATATTTGTGTTATTTTTTCTCTACAATATAACAAATTGTTAGTACTTAGTAGGTATATATATTTATTAAATCATTAAATTAATTAGTATGAAGATTTAAAATTTAACTATCAGTTATAAATTGATAAACTCTTATTCTTATGACGTTGAAAACTGCTTTTGCTTAATTTCTCTGCAGTTTTAATTGTCTCACATATTCTTAGTAGGTATATTTTTTCATCATAACTCATTTTTATTGAATTTTACAGTTTGTCCAATCAGTGGAAGATATATGTGTCCAAATATATGTGGTCGAAGTTACAAAGAAAGACACAATCTTATTAGACATTTAAGAAAAGAATGCGGCGTTGCTCCTCAACATAAATGTATCCAATGCTCAAAAGCTTTTAAGCATAAAGCACATTTAACTAGACATTTTTTATCATGCTCTAATATTCCTCCAACTTTTGAATGTTCATTTTGTGGCAGGATGTTCAGATGTAGAGACACATTGAAAAAACATAATTTATTGGTTCATAAAGTACTTGAATAATTTACTGAATGCCTAACTTTAAATTATAACCATTGTTATTATAAAAAAAAAAACAGTTAAATCATGAAGTTCTTGTTATAATTAAAATAACTTTTACATACAGAATTTTAATTTAAAACTTTTAACAAAATAATTTTATGAAGATTTTTATAATCTATGGTATAATTTACTTAGAATACAATGAAAGGTTTTTCTAATTATTGTATCTAATATTTCTATTAACGGATTTTTTTTCAATAGTTATTACTTATTAGGTACATATAACATAATATAATTAGGCATATATCAGAAACAGTTTGTTATTTTTGTTTTACATCTTTAGATAATTTTACTACTAAATATCATATATTTTTTTATAAATTATATAATTTTAAAATTGTTATATCTTTTTTTTTTTTGTTTGTCCTAATTTTTATCAGTATACATTTTTTTATTTTCAAACAATATATGCACTATGCAGGCAACTTATGGTTTTGATTTAGAATTACCTTAGACATTATTTTTAGAGATATTTTTTTTAAAAATGTTTGATAAATATAAAATATTGCTAAAATTACGGTATATTAAATGACTAAGAGACCTCCCTTTAATTTACATCATAGCAGGTCTTAATTTAAAGTGATTATATTATAGTCACTTATTGACCAAATTAAAACAAATTACTTAATTTATGATTGAAGTTTTTTTTTTTTTGGTTAAAAAGTATTAATTAAAAGTAAATAACAATTTTAAATATTTTACAATTAAGTATATGGAGCAATATGTACAAGTAAAATTAATTATTATTAATATATTTTATAAATTCTTTAATTTTTATTCACATTTTATGAATCAAAATTAACTGATAACTGAAAAATAATTTCTTTTTAATAACTGATTCTAAGCCGTTTTAAAATTGTTAATTTGATCAAAAGTTAGATATTTAATCTAAATAGTATAAATAATCAATAAAATAGTAACGTGATTGTGTGATATAAAATATTGGTCCTTCAGTATTTTGTCATATCTGTAGAATTACTTTTTCACCTCTGTATTATCTATCAATCTTCATTAATAAATTATAGAAGACTAACAATATAATATAAAATATTAATAATCAATTAGGTTTTGAAAAATGTATGCTGATGTCTGTGTTGAATGAAGTACTCTCCTTTTTTATCAAGACAGTATCTAAATAATGTCATAGTAGTTTCGGGTGCCAAAAAAATTATTTTACTATTTGTACCTACTACCTAAGTTATAGTTACTGAACTGTAAAGTTTATATTCTAAAAGTGTAACACCCTCAGAGGCTGCCATATTGAGTCTGCTAATGTTTCATTCAATGATTTTTCATGGATAGGATTATTTTATTAGCTTATCATCTACCAAATATCAGTGATATGCCGATGTTATCCATGGTTAATATCTTTTAGCCGAGGAAGGTATCTTTACTTTTTATTACAAAAATTATCACATATCCCGCAGATAATTTTTATTGTTTATCCTACGAGTAGACTCAAAATGGCAGCCTATTAGGGTGGGACGGGTTTTATTCCTATTAGTGGTTATAGTAGGTAAATATATAAAGTTACATAATTACAAAATATTTCTATATATTCGTTATTTTTTATGTTACATTAACATACATAAAATACACATTTTTAACCTGTCTATAGGTAACACATAGCATTAGCTTTTAAAATGCAATATTACTCTATTCGGAACGAGATCGTACCTTGGCGGTCAACTTCTGAACATGGGCGTGGCTTCGTTCCGCAGCGCTAGCCCCACGAGCTTTCTAGGTGGGGGAAGCGTCTCACCATATGTCTGACCACCGCCCGACGAAAACTGGTCGCCGCCGAAGTACGATCTCATTCTGAATAGAGTATAAATATTATAATCTTTTTAAATGTATGTTCTGGAAAGATTTGTTGACATTTGTTTTCAATGGTTATAGAATCAGAATGCAGATTATTATTAATACTAATTTATCTACTAGAATTGTTTGTAGCAGATACATATTATATTAAAACTAAAGTTATTTAGTTAAACATATTATTAAACACCTTCTAATAAAAAACAAAAAATAATACATACAATAGTAACAGATTGTTAAATTTTAAACTGAATATCATGTATCATACTAATAATAAATTATTCTAATAACCTATACCAGCATTTATATAGTTCATATACTATAGAGATACAAAATTAATTTTTTTTATATAATTAAAATATATTTTTGCATGTTTTATTATAATATGAATCTTGTCTATGACCAGGTATGATGATTATTGTAATATGAAATAAAAAATTAGTTTTAGTTATTAGTTATTGAATACAAAAAGTGCACTGCACAGCATCACTCGGCACATGTAAATGTTTAAACAATAGTAAAATTGGTTGATTGTAATTCTTGAATTGTTATTAAAATGTTTGCCATATTTAAATTGCCAACAGAGATATCAAAATTAAAATAAAACAGTATTTAAGGTTTTTAAAAATAATTTATATTGTCTTATCCCTATAAAGAAAATTAAGTTTTTGTTTACTCATTTGCTATTAGTGGACTTGATTTTATATGCATATAATATTTTATTTAATTAAGGCTTAATTATTAGAACAGTTAAGCTTATTCAAACTGTAAAATAACAGTCATAGCTTCCAGCTATTTTAATTAGTTATAACTTATTACTTACTTAGCATTTTAGTTAATTCTATACTTATATATTTTGATTTGAAATGAAAAATTATTCACTTTATTCTATTGAATAAATGCCGATTGCTTATTATCAGTCCAATATTTTTTTTATGGTGGCTTAACAACATTAATTTGTTTACAGGTTTACAAGGCCGGTGGCCATGTATGAACAACTGTGGTAGAAGTTATAAGAACAAAGGTGACTTAATACGACACATAAGAAAAGAATGTGGTATTCCTCCTCAATATCGCTGTGATACTTGCCGTAAAATGTTTAAACATGTTCATCACTTAAAGTCACATATGATTGTGGTTCATCAGAAACTATTTAAAAGCAATTAATAACAGTTAATTTATTAATACCTATGTAATTTTGTAAAATGTTAAGCATTATATTATATGATTTATTTTCTTTGGTCAAAAAATATTTTTATGTTTTCATTTGACTGTGAATTACTTAATATAAAAATGACTACACGGTGTCACAGATTTTTGTACTAAACTAGATTAGAAACTTTGAATAAAACGAATACACGAATAACTGAAGTTCATCCCCAATTTTTTGGGTTGGTTTCGATATAAAAATTTCAAACTATTTATACATACTAAATCACAGAACATATATATGTTGTTTAAGTATCTTTATCAATTTTCCTCTAAAAGTATGGTAAAACAAGATGATACAAGTTTTTTATCTAGCAGTGACGGTCAAACGGTGGGTTGATGAGAGGGGATCGAGCCTCTCATGACCTTTTTTTCAATATTTTGAATGCTTTATGTTTACTAACTGTCCAGCTCAGCTTTTTCCATACCTTATTTTTATAAATATGTTTGTACTAATTATAATAGTGAATTACATTTATTTTTAATGATCAGACAAAAAAAAAAAATCATTTCCCTCCCTCACACACACACACAATACAAAATTGTTTGACCGCTCCTATTGTTACCTAGTATAGTATTATAGGAGTCTATGCATAATATCAATTCTTAGATTAGGTAAAAATAATTATAATTTAAAAATATTTCATTCCTGTTAACTAAATTAAGTATATTATGTAATAATTAATAATGTATCATGAACAATATGAAATTATATAATTTAACACTATATTTCCTAATTTAAATTTGTTGTATAAGTATGGTAATTGTTTCCTTGTTGCCTACTTTCTTAAAAAAATTGTTCACATCAATTGTTTTATTTTTTGTTAATAACAGATTTTCATTTATTATTGGTACAGCATAAACTATTAAGATTATTCAGGTTAACTTAAAAATAAGTTATAAAATAAGATAATTATGTTACATAATTGAATAAAAAATGTAATTGGTTAAATTAAGTTGTACATTATTTGGAAAAATAAAAATTAAGTATAAATAGATTGACATGGTTTTAGCAGTGGATAATACAGTGTATTTGTATATCGGTTGGAACAGAGGTTAATAGGTTTTGTCTTTAATAATAACAGATTGTAATTCAAAATGAATAGTAAATAACATAAGTAGAAATATGTTGTTTGCTATTGGCTTTTAGATTATTTATAATGATTTAGTTCTTAACACATATAATATTTATTGTATACATAAACATTTTATATTTATTAATAATTATATCTTCACATACTTAGGTAATTTTTCAAGGTGGCCGTGCTGGAATGGATGTGGTCGAAGTTATAAGTACAAATATGATTTAAGTAGGCATATAAGAAAAGAATGTGGAGTTGAACCCCAATACAGATGTGGAATTTGTTCAAAAGCATTCAAACGAAATGACCATTTAATAGTTCATATGACTAGGCATAAAACAACCACAATAACAAATATTTTTTGAATTTAACTCAAAAGTGTAAGTATAACGAAAATAATAAATTATGCTTCACATTATTAAATTGCATTCAGGTATACAAGGTAATAATTGTAATAGCAAACACTCAATATATTGAAAAATATTAATTTTTTACTTTTTCTATAATTTTAAAAACATATATTTGATGTTTCCCTTATTTTGTTTATTGTTTAAAAAACATCCTGTGTAAAATAACTAAGGTATAATGAGTATATAAAATAAATGTAGGCTCTATAGAATTGAAGTTGGTACCAATATTAGGCTATGTAATCAAGATTGGTAATGGTGCATTTTACCGTTACTGTGCATACATTAATACCACTAAATATGTTTGATATTATTATAAAATATAATTACATTATACAACTATAAACAAATATGATAAATAATGATGAGTTTAAAAAATAATGATATACTTTAAAGATTTAAAAAAAAAAATACAAATAATAATAATCTTTGTTCTGTTTTAGATCACTATGGAAGACCTGTTTTATAAACTCAATATTTATCAGTTGTTTAAAACACAATTGAATAAATACTACAGAAATACCTACTGTATATTTATTATGTATACGTAATTTATTTAGAAGTTAAAACTTTAATATCCTAACAGTGTTTTTATTTGTTCTTTAAAAATTTAAACTCTATGACATTAAATGATGACAAATAAAGTGTGATTTTGTTATTAACCTACCTTATATTATTATCACATTGAATTTCTTTATTATTTATTACCTTAAGCTTTATTTATTTTAGTGACATATTATCTTAACTCATCGTTCAGTTATGTGGAACTCGAAAAACATTTATTGTGTTAAGAGTTGACTTTTTCAGTAATAAGATAAATATATTGACAAATTATTGCATCAAAATCAAAAATATTGTGTCAGATATTAGATTAGTGTAATTGGCTTTCAAAGAAGTGTTGAAATCTAATAAATGCATTTCTATATAATAAGGAATGAATGGTCATTATTTTGTATTCAAAAACGATATATTGACATTATTGCTAAAATCCATTATAGATAGTGTATGGGGTAGATTTGTTATTTTACTCTTAACCGGAAATAAAATAGGTACCAACCAATAAACACAACAGCTTAAAAATATATTATTTTTATTTATTAACTCAGCAATGGTTCACCCAATTTAACAAGCCTGGACATTTTCTTCATGTGGTCTGCCAAACTAACATATTATGTACAATAAATGTTCTAACATAAATAGTAAAAATAAATAATAGAAAAGTATAATTTGGTTTGTTTTTCATTTTGATAAATAGGATTGTTCCAAAAGTCAAACTTGTTGAAATTGCCATGTCCGAATAACTGTGGCCGATCATATAATCATCGTGGAACATTGCGCAGACATCTCAAGTATGAATGTGGTGTACCACCACAGTTTAAATGTGAATACTGTCCTAGGACTTTTGCCCAAAAAGTTAATCTCAACAAGCATCAAATGGCAGTACACAAAAATATTTTGGATGCAATGAGCATGTGCTTTGTTGAATTATGTGAAAATTAAGTTTCATGATAGATATATAATTTGTTAATTTTTATTAAGTCTATTGTCTAGTTATTTTTAGTTATATGCTTTTAATCCTGATGGGAACTAATTTTTTTTTCTATATTTCTTAGTGTAATGTTATTTATTATGGTATTTGAATTAAAATAATAGTTTTTTTTTTGTTTTAACAGCATATTGTAATATAGTATAATATGTTATATAATAAACCTAATGTTAAAGTTCAAAATAAAGTAATATAGTTTTTAGGTTTTTAAAATATACGTGAATATTTTTTTATGGTTTGATTATAGTTTATTTAAAAGATAATAATATTGTAGGTACAGTAGGTACGTAGTATATTTTTATAATAAACAATAATCACAACAAACTAAAAAATTATCAAATAAACTAAACAAATCTTACACTAAAATACTATTTACAATTTATAAATGAAAATATCAAATCATAATATGTACTTAATATATAAAAATATACAAGCTTATCCTTTTAAGTAAGTGCCTACCTATACTCATTATTACAAAAAGTTCATTTTACGTTTATTTTTTAAATTTCTTTAAATATTTTCATGTATTCTAAAACATTATTTACAAAAAAAAATATATATTAATTTTTTAACTAATTTTTTATTGTTTTTAAGTTTTTTACCTTTTGGAATGAGAATATACATTTTCAACTATGATTGACTGTTAAATGAAACCACTTTAATAATTATCTAAGCTAACATAAATGGTAGTTAGGATTTTTATATAATATATAACATAGGTATAAAAAGTAAAAATCTATAAATTGATCATTCGTTTATTTTTAATTTTTAGTTCTTTTTAACTCATAAGTACAAATATTTGAGGAGCAATAAATAAATTATTAAATAATGATATTCTTATATAATTTGTTCAATTTTAATGGAATAATATGTATGTATTCACTTACTTAACTTACTAAGCAACCTCAAGACCTGCTCAAAGAATATTTTGTCACCTAGGTGAACATTATACAAGTGGCTCTTTTCTTGGATTTAGTCATCATGGGTCTTTGAGAGCTTAGATCAATTTTGATTCCTCCCCCCCCCCCCCCTTTGAACAGCCTTTATTACCTCATTTATAAATATTAAAGTTTATCTTTAATAATATTGAATTGAATAAAAAAAAATCTGTCATAAACTCATAAATATTTCAATTTTATCATTACAGAATTAAATATTTCATTATTTTTACTATAATAATTTACTTAACTCTAATACTTTTTGTTTTTTGATTTCAGATATGTCTGGTGTTTTAAAAATGGATTTGTTATTTCATTACATTTTATGTAACCAAAATATTGAATATTATACAGTGTGTCCTGTCTTATTTGTACCACTAAATATCTCCGCCCAATGAGCTTAGATTTAACATTTCCATGGATTTGGAAATTTTTACTATGGAATCAATATGTAACATATTATTTTGATTATATTTGATGATAAAAATAAGAGTTGCTATTCAAAAAATCTTAAGTTAAATTATGCATGCGTGAACCAAAGCAGTTAAAAATTTGAAATTTTCCCTAAATGTATATTTTTGTACTATCCATTACAACAAACCGTTTTTCAATCTAAGGTCATCAGGATGAGATATTTAATGGTACATATATGGCAGAACAAACTGTATATAAAAAAATATATAACTAAATTTCAATGTATGTTATGAAGTTAAAAATATTTATTTGATTTGATTTTTAAAGTAAGTAGTTTGAATGTATATCTTAGAACTCATGCCCTGATATTGTGTGCAATGCCATATACAATATACAGAATTCGATTACAACAATAATATTTAAAATTGTAAAAGCAAAGGTAATTTTATTTTAGTTAGTAAAGTACAACATTTGATATAAATATGTTTGAACACTAACTTTCATTATTGACAAGTTATTATTTTTCAGCAAGATATTGATTTAATATATTTTTGAATTCATACTACTTGATTCAATTTAAAAATATGTAGAACTAAGTAAAACATTGACTAGCAAACATAATACGATTGGCAAATACAAATATTTACAAAACCTTTATTATTACGTAACAATTATTAAGTCTGTATATAAAGGTGTAATTTCTTTAATGATCAAATTATAATATATTCGACTCATTAGATTTAATATTTTATGAGTAACCAAAGTAAATACTTAGCACTATTTGTTTATACCCCTAATAACATTATATTTTTTATTGTATTTTATCAAACATGTGGAAACATAAATTAAAACAAATCCATTTCAATATACAGGTTACAGGTTTACCACCGTTTAGTTGTTGTTTTAATTTATGACTTATTATTGACGATTCTTACAGTCTAACAACTGATAATAAGTAAGTTTTAGTACCTGCCTAATAATTTTCAAGGTTACTGATATTTTCAATACCACTTTCATTATACTGAAATTAAGTACAGAAACATTTCCAAATTTGAATGTGTTTGTATTATATAATCATATCAACATGGTACTTCTAATTACTAGGTATCTAGGAGCTTGTATTATAAAATATAAAGTAAAAACTGTAAATTGTTGCACTACACATTGACCACCAACTATTGTCAATAAATCAATTGATTGTATCTTTTAAATCTTAATGGTATAACTGTATAAGAAACCTAATTAATAAAATGTTTTAACCTAAATATATATTATATTTCAATATATGATAATAGAAATATTATTGTTAGGTACCTATTTTATACTATTTTTTTTTTTTTTTATAGAATGTAATTATTATTTTAACGATTTTCTAAAAACTGTTATTCTACTTTCTAATATAGAAATTGTTTGATATTAATTAACGATAGGTAGTTATTATATTGTTTTATTTGTTTAAGTGGTAAAATAAAATAAATTGCTTTGCTTTAAATAAATCATTATTTGGCTTTATACAACGTATTATGTATGTACCGAAAATACAGTGTGCCCATTTACTAATGTAAAAAGTCTATAATTAATCATAACTAATTTTAACTCGATGTCTTGCAGGTATATTACTATCCAAACTAGAAACAATCGTTGTTGATGATCCTGCTGTATGTCCGAACGGATGTGGTCATAAATACAAAGGCAAATGGCGGAAATATAATCTGAAAAGTCATCTGATGTACGGGTGCAGAGTACCTAGACAATTTCGGTGTAACATATGTTGTAGAACCTTTGTACAAAAAGTCAGTCTCAAGACACATGTAGCAAAAGTTCACAAAGTTATTTATGAATAGTTGTTATTATATACCTTATAATTATGTGCAATTATAAACAATTATTACTAAGCCTAATACCTCATATTTGTGGATATTATACTAAATACAAATATGACATTTCTAGTTTAATATAATATACTAGTTTACTGAATAGGCATATGTAATAATAGACTATAATATATTGGGATTTTATTAATTCTACCTGAGCTCTATTTATTAGGGGAAAAAGTACATTGATTCCGCTATAAATGCCATCAGTTATATTGGTACTCTGTCTATTATTTTTTAGATTACTAATATTTGTATATATTACCTATACTTAACATTAAAATATTACAAAAGAACTACCTATTTAGTATATTTTATATCTATTTTGTATGGGCTTATTTTCAAATACTGTACACAGTTGTTTTTTTATAATTTCAATATTTTCACATAATACTATAAAAATTATTTTGTATGCATTTTCAGATAATGGACCATACTCGTTGAAGAGTTTGAATAATGATTTACAGTGCAATAACAGTAATGAGAGGATAAATGTTAGCATTGATCGTTCAAATTTGAAGCTGAAATTGTTGCATGAACTTCAAATGGAAGTGTTGAATAAAAGGCTTGAACAAATCATGTATCATAATCGAAACCAAGAAAAATAAATTTAATTTTACAAAACTGAAGATCAAACACGTTCCTTACTCTGATTTATTTAATTAAATTTAAAATTTACATAGAACCAATATTGTTAATTTTCAATAAATTATTATGTTTCGTTTGCATTATGAAAGATTCTACTATAATTGCGATTAATAATTAATTTAAAAAAATATATACATGTACGATTGATAGGTTGTGCCTATAGCAATATTCAGTGGTGTTCTCAGGTATTTTCTACGGGGGAGGGAGGGGTGGTTGTGGATAAATTTTAGAACAATTTATAGGGGGCTATCGCTTCACAAAAAAATGAGCGCATATAAAACGGCCATGCCCCCCCTCCCGTACGCCCATTGCCATATTATAATACTGATATAAGTATATGTATCTACAACCATGACTAAATAAATAAGTATGATTACAATAAACAAGTTTTCGACCAGTTTGTGCATCTCCCCACTATTCTACACACAAAACCATTGCTTGTAGTTATCCGCATTTCATTGATCGGCAATATCAATAGGATATTATAGAAGAGGAAAAACTACGCGATAGACGTGACAAGGATGGTATGCGTATAGCGTATCACAAATTTGTGATCATACCGATTTATTTAGTTATGCCTACAACCAACTTATTGTTAGAGCTTAAAATAAATACCGCGATTGCATTGACAGTGCCTAGTGACTAATATTATTTATTATTAGTAATATAATTATTTAATGACTTATAGGTTAAAACTAAATACTATTTATAAGGCCATGAATCCTGGTGGTGCCACTTTTATAGCTGGTTTTTTATATAGACATTAGACACACTACTTTGTAATATACACTCAAACATTAATTTTTTTTTCTTTGAATATAAATGTAATACATCAATTAAGTTGTAAATTTTATTTTAAATAAAAGGTTTTTACTTTTTACAGTAGGTAGGTAGGTAGGTATATCTAAGTACTTGAAATTTAAAAATATTTGTCATTTCCTTAATAATATTTTATAATACTACTTAAGAGTTAAGACTAATATTATATTATATAGATATTTTGATTAGGTAATTGATTTAGTTCATTCTTTTGCAGTTTGCATAAATATGATTTTAGTCACTATCATAGGCACGATTCGAAGAGGGGTTTAAGGGCTAAGTTCCCCCTCCCCCAAACCTGTCCTAAAATTTGTTGAAGCTTGTTCAATATTATTATAATATGGCTTCAGCCCCCTCCCCCAGATCTCAAATGATATTAGTGCCAATCAAGTCTAATTGCCACTGTTCACTCAATAAATAGGTACTTACCTAATTTTCTATTATACAATCAATGGTAAGGAATGATTTATAAATTATAACACATGATTATTTGTAATAGACGGAATAAATAAAAAAAAGTACTTCAATATTTGTTTTGTTACGAACTTAATTATATGATTATTGTGTCCATTGAGATTTGAGTTTAATTTGATTTCGTAATCAATTTTTTTACTGTATAATAATTTTTATAAAATAAAATGAACACCCGCAGACCGTAATCTAAATTTTAACATAGATTTTAATATAAGTGCTGGCTACTATATTATATAATACATAAATAGCTCATTACACTTCAAAAGCCCCAATTTTTTTTTATATTTTGTACGGTTTATACATTTTTTTGTCGGAAGTCGGGTCAATATATTATGTATGTACTATGTTATATGTTTATGTGTGGTGATAGTTTTATTTAGTTTTCAATATCTATAAAATTATAATCTAATATTATACCTATTATATTATATTTGAATGTTAAATGATATATTTTATGTGTGGTGTGTGCTAACTATTTTGTTATTTTTTTGTGAAAGTTTTAATCAATTGTGTAATATAAGACCCTTGGATAACATACATATTGTGGTAACAATAAGTAATATAATTATAAAAACAAAATACACCAAATTTAAAGAATGCATAATATTACTTATATGTATTACACTATTACAGAATACTTAGCTAAAATGTTGCTATATCCACAAACTGTGTTTTTGTGCCCTTGCAATTGTGGCCGTAGCTACAATTTTCAACACCATCTACTTGCTCATAACGATTTTGGATGCCCTAAACAGTATTGGAAATTGCGAATATGCAGAATTTGTTGGAAGTCATGTAAACCTGTATCGTCACTTAGAGCTCACATGATATTAGCCCATAATAAAATGTTGGATTAATGTGACGTACCTACTATTTCGTTTTACAAATAAATTAATGATTTTCTTTGTTATTAGTAATTAATTTAGATACCTATGAAGTAATAAGTAATGACTCATAGTGAAAATATGTTCCTAGTTGTTATTTTTTTTTTTTAATATGGACGTTTAGGATTTTTCTTTTAAATGTATATTGTTAAGATAATTTTCATTTAATTTCAATAAATGCATGCTACTTTATATCTTTATTGTTGATTATGCAATTTTTGCGTAATGAACTTAAACTAAGGCACACGCTACACCATGTTATAATTTCAATTAATAAATTTGTAATGTACTAATAAAGAAATATAACTCAAATCCTATTTATGTACAATTTATAGATATCTTGAACAGTTTTTAGCTTTGGGCTTTAGGTACCTACATATTATATGATATTTTTTTATTTTTATTTTTTATTAAGCATAAAGACCGCGGCAGCTCTGGCCATTGGTAATTATATGACTGGATAAATCTAAGACACCTACATAATATTAAACATTTATACTACCTAACTAAAAAAACAAATATAAACAAAATAATCAATGTAACATGATTGATGTAGGTAATAAGTATAAACTATGTAATAACAATTATTATTTATTACCTCTATAATTTAAAATAATTACCTATGTCCACATTTTATAATGTTTTACATTATAACAAAATATACAATAATACAATAATATTTTTAATTTTTTTAAATCCATATGATACACAATATAAAAAGTACATATAAAAATAATAATTAATATACTGAGTAGGTTAGATATGTACATAATTAATAAATTAATAACTACAAATACTAAAAACTGAAATGGTTGTTCAATGGCTCGGCAGCATGCTATTTGTCCAATAATAAATCAATTTATAAATTTTTTAGTTTATTCATACTATTACTAATTATCACAAAAATAAAGGACAATTGTCAATAATATTTTACGAACCGTTTAAACATAACAAGATGTGACATCTTGCCAATATCAAGGGTAAATGTGGTACCTACATAGGCGTAACTAGGGGGACTTGGGTGGGCTTTAGCCCCCCCAGAATTTTTAAAGGTCCTATACATTTTATTTATAATTTACTTATAAGCCCCCCCAACTTTGAGGTCTAGTTACGCCTATAACCTAATAAGTTAACGCCTATACTTACTGTTCATAAGACATAAATCATTAGGTGACCCGACCCATTCCATCGCTTCAACACACAAGATTTTGAAAAACTATTCATATTTTAATGAATATGATTTCCAAAAAGATAATTAGCTCAGAGCTTTAGCTGCATTCGCAAACTTGTCGCCCGGTGACCCGAATAAGGCCGAAACTGATCAATTAATCGAGGTTATTGATTGGACTATATATTTTGGTTTAAGTTTAAATTCTTATTCTTATAACTTATTAAACCATATTTTGCTATAGTACATTACCTGTATACCTACTAGCAGTATTATAATCAATTTTTCCATGTACTATGCGTGGCCTATGATGGACTCTGATTACGCCTATTTGCTAAACATAACCAAACGCAGCTATTAATATATCTTGGCTTTAATAACGTTCGAATGCTCGATGACTGCAAAATTCCATATCATTAATATAATAATTGGACGTGACAGTAATATTATTATTATTTTAATTTGCGAACAACGTATATGAACTACATATATTTTACTATCGTTTTTCAGAACGCAATGGCGGCCATAAGATGAACCGATTCAGCTGTCCAAAATCGTGTGGCAAGAGCTATAAGAGAGAACAGCATATGAAGCGGCACTTGTTGTACGAATGCGGGCAAAATCACCAGTTTTGCTGCACAATATGTTTTACGTATTACCGAAGAAGAGACGTGCTTAAGCGACACATGGATATGCACCACGTTTCCAAATGCGAGCATGTCATTGTTGACGAAATAAGAGAACTCTTGCAGTAGTCTATTTACTCTTTACCTGCATATCTATTTATAGTTTATACCGACCAATACAGTAATGCAATAATAAGCACTGTACTCGGTATTCATTTAGTATGTGACCTACCATATAGGGTGATCGTTATATATGCGTGACCTACCGGTCTGATAATTAATTTAAATACATTCAAATTAAAAATTATATAATTAGGCGTTATTTTATTATTACAGATTACGGATTATATTCAATATCAGTAAAAATATATTATTATTACAGATTACGGTTTATATTCAATATCAGTCAAAATTAATTTAAAAATAGATATAATTAAAAATTATATAATTAGGTATATATTTAGGTTTAGGCATATTAGTATAAAAAAATTCATAAAATTAAATTATGTTTGGCAATACACTTTTTGTACATCGCTTAAAAATTTAAAAAAAATTGTATCTTGCCTGTTGATAGATCGATA
>NC_042495.1:102107404-102116216 GCF_005508785.2 Acyrthosiphon pisum | reverse complement strand
ATGCGTGACCTACCGGTCCGATAATTAATTTAAATACAATTTAATCATTATTGATGTTAAAATAATATAAAATATACAGGGAGTATGGAGACATCGGTTGAACAAGATTTTCCGATATCAAGAAATTACTGACTATTTCTATAGTTTTTTAACATAATACGTTAATTTATGTGTTTTGAACATTTTTTTTGGTCTCCCAATGTTTAAAAATGGTATATACAAATATAACGTAATAATTCAATAAATCAGGCCGTTATCGATGGTATATGTAAATGTAATGTACACACTACAATACTACATTGTAATAATGTTTATGTATTCTTAATCAACCGACTATATGCCGCCTGTTTTGCTTCGGGGTGGTAAACGGTATTCGTTAATACTCCCTATGAACATTCAATTGCTTGTGTTTGAGCTCCAGTAGTTGGATCAACAAAATTTTTTGAATGGTTTACTGTTCTATGATCATAGCCTATATTTTTTAAACAAGAATATGCTCTCCATTCATCTGCCAACATTTTAAAGTTTTAAACACGCGATATCTGATTGACGACAGAACAGGTACTGACAATATTGTCGATAATGTTAGAATGACAAAATATCTATTGGTAAAAACCAGTAAATATAATATAATATAACTATAAAGATAAGCAAGCATATATTGTCTATACCTATAATATCCAGAAATCTAGAAAGCTTTTTAATTAATAATGTTTCTAAAACATACTCTAAATCAGGTTAGGTACTAAACCCAGTATTCAGTAGGTAATACAGGTAGGTCACATACTAAATTCGATTTTCAACCGGTAGGTCACATACTAAACGAATACCCTGTACTCAAATACTTTAAAAGGTAATTTTAAAGTATTTTACTATAATACGCAGTATTCAACATTATACGCGACACTTCGAGTATAATATTATTATTATTATATCATGTAAACCAACAAGAATTATAATTAAACGCAGCCGTTAAAACACCGGAAATGTGATTGATGTACAGTATTCACTTGGGTTGGTAAAGACGATTTTTCTTCTGTATGATTGATAACTAACAAAATATAATATACTAAATCGAAATTCTTAATTAAGTTATTATTTCTTATTACAATTAACCAGTGCAGGCGTATTTAGTATTTTTTGTAGGGGGCGGATGACAAGAATTTTGAGGATAAAGATTACGATGTAAAAAATTATAATATAATAATAGATATGTATTTAAAGAGCCATGGGGGGGCGGATTTGTCCCCAAATCCGCACCCGTAAGTACGCCCCTGCAATTAACTACATCAATAAATTAAGTTGAGTAAACATAAAATCACTATATTTAGGTATACCATTTATTTCCATAAATTGTTTTAAAATTAAATTTAGATACGTATGCTATATACCTAAATATTAAATATAGTAGATAGGTAGGTATTATAAAATTGTAGGTATATTATGAAGGTATCTATATCCCATACGGACATTACCTATAATTAATTATCTTTAGTAATGAGGGTATAATAAATGGATTTGAAAATATACATTAAATTTACGGTAGATTATAAAACCTCAATTAGGTTTAACAAATTTATAGTAATTATATATTGTATAATTTTTCAATGCTAAATAGAGGAATAGGCATCAGGTACCTATCCGCTTAAACTCAGCTTAATACGTTTTTTTAGTATAATTTTAGTGTAATAAATAGTAAACACTTAACACTATGTTTACCTACCTTTATTACATTGATGTATGAATAATATAATATAACTCATAAGTGCTATTTATAATCACGCGAATTAGGTAGGCTCCTATAAATAAACTTTACAGTCGAATCGCGATAACTCGTAAAACTTGACAACTCGAATTGTGTTTTATTCCCCTGGAAAAATATTCCCCTGTAAGTTAGTTAAATATTTCGAATAATACTTAATATTATCTCAAAGTAAATTTTTATCCCCCTTCAACTTCGAGTTATCGCGACTGAACTGTATATTGCTTCCAAAAATGACATCTCATTCATGTAATATGTTTGTCCCATTATGACAATTTAAACTAAATACTGATCATTGTGAATTTGTGATGTACCTACCAATTTATAAATTAATTAAGGTGCACAATAATATACATTAATATGCCTCCTGAACAAAAAACCCTAACTATAGAATTAACTGACAACTGTGTATAGTGTTAATAATATCATATTTACTATTTAGTTATACTATAATATTTTAATTAGTCGATTTAATAATATGTCTTCTTGAAAATAAGCTACATTTTCTTTTCTTAATAATTAGTTAAATAATTTGTATTCATTTATACAATATTAAATAAGAAATATAGTTCTTATCTACACACTCACATAATATTATAAAATAGAAATATATAATTCATAGTTCATATCTTAAATTTAAATTTATTGTTAAATACAGTTAAAAGTAAATAAAAAAAAAACTGTTATGTAGGACATACCATTAGGATTAGCAATAGTTTTCAAGTAATACATTTATACATATAAAGACGAAGCATATTTATATAGCTTATACAACTGATACATTTTAAATACTAATAATTTATATTATATTATGAAGAATATAATTTAATACTTGTATGTTTTATTTATTTTTGCTACTTGTTACTACTTCCATGATAATACCATTAGAACGTTTAATTATTATAACATTAATTATGTAAGTATATTTAAATAATATAATTATTGTAAAATAAATTAAAATATTAAAACTTTCTACAAATTTGTGTTGTGAGTTTTCAAATGTCGCTAACATTAATATGCCTAACTTGATTCAAGCCGCGAGTATAATATATTTTATATAGTTTATATAACTGATAAATACTAATAAAGAATAATATTATATTATAAACAATTTAAATTTAATACTTATATATTAATTTGTATATGTGTATTTTTGTTACTTGTTGGTTGTTACTACTTATCATGATAATACAATATAATATAATGTTTAATTAATAAAACACGTATGTATATTTACCTAATAAAGTCCTAATATAATGATAAATTATCATTGATAATAATACGATAGATAAATAAAATACTGAAAATACTTATAGATTTGTGTTGTAAGTTTTCAAATCTCACATTAAGGGGTCTGGACGTCTGGTTGCCGAATTTTCAAATTTTCCTCAATTCTTTGAAAATTATATTTTATATTTTACTTGCCTCTTAATTTCCATTAATCTACTGCCCGATACCTATATAGGGAGGATTGATACGGTGTATTGTATCGAAAAAAAATTACAAAACAGGAATAATTCTTACTTCTCAGGCATGGTAGAATTGTCCGTTTTTGATAACTTTTTTTATATCTGAAAGAAGAAGACTTTCTACAGGCCGCATTGAATTCGCCTTATTTTTATTTTATTTCAAATAATGAATTATGGTACCTACAGTGGCGAAGCGTCATAGACTCATAGGAGACAAAGAAGACAATGTCTCCCCACTTAGAAATTAGAAGACGGGACAAATAAATAATTATTATTTTATTTTATAGAATATTTAAAAATGTAAATTTTATTTTATATTATAAAATATTAAAAAGGTATATGATGTATGTTTCAGTATTTGTTAAAATCGGTTTTTCGTTGTACCTAGTGTTGTACAGTTATAGAATTCTTAAAATAGATTAGATGCGCGAGATACGGGCACACGACCGTACGTACGAGCAGGTGGTATGGGTCATTCCAAGTATGGTATTAATAATATAATACCGTATTACATCTAAATCTAATAAACAGTGCGACCCAATGTCTCGCAAACATTGGCGCGCGGGTACAGGGGAAATGTTAATGTGAGTGTGGCTTACTATGTACACGATGAGACAAGTCTCGCCGTTCGTAATTATCTCAGTCCTCAATATAGGTCGCCGTCGCATTGTCACGCCGCGCCATCGTGACGAAATTAATTATTGACAATGTCATTGACTTATTTTCTAAGATCAAAAATAGAAATATAGATTTAACGTATAAATTAACGTGAATATTTTGTTTTTAAACTTCATGTTTATGCGAGTAGCACATATACAGTTTACAAAGTTATGCATTTTATTTTGTTTTGTTGGTTATAAATTATAATACACTTGTTATTACATCAAATATTATTATTTTGGAAGTTTTTAAACATAATTTCATTTTGTTTTTAGTTTTTGAACATTTATTCTTACCGTTTAGAAAATGGATATAGTTGCCGGGCTCAAGAAAAAAAAGGGCGGGAGTCTAGACGTATTAGTGCCATTGTTTTTCAGTGTCTCCCCAACCAAAAACCTCAAGCCTCGCTACTGTTAATGTCATGTGGAAACTTTTTCGATAACTTGGACTTGTTCAATACGACTCTAAATTCTTTAAATTGCTATTTTTAGATTATTTTAACCGTACCTATAATACCGTACCATACCGTAACGTACCTATATAATATATTATATAATTTGTACAAAAAAGCTTAAAATTCGATTTGTTTGATGATATACTACAAAGTTTGGGATTAAAATATTGAAAAACTGAGTCTTATAGTCTGTATAATATAATATTACCTTCTATTTTTTGGTAAAAAAATTATCAAATTTGGTGGGTTCTACAGAAGAAGAACATTATATTCCCGTACTTTTGTGGACAAAATAACATTGGCGCGGGGCTGACTTAATGCATAGCTATCAGCCCTAACTTAATTTTCGTATATGATTACAATAATTAATATGAATCTCATAATTAGGTTTCTATACTAAAAAATGTCTTCCATGTACATTGTACATAATAATATAATAAATTCACCTGGGGGCTGCAAGCCCTACTTATAAAGTTATAAATCACAATTATCATAATATTATAATTTATGGGTACCTACTTCAGAATATATATTTTTCACAAATGCAATGCCTCTTATAAATTATAATAACTGTTGCAGTTATTACTTTACACTGGAATATTTCCAGGCTAGAACTAAGACAAACTTACCATAACATAAATACAATTTTGTTAATTAAACAAAAAAATAAAATTAAAAATATTTATAGACAATATTAATGTAGATTTGTATTTTATTTGTTACTAAATAATTTTGATTTATTCTGTGACAGATATTCAAGATTTATCAGTGCCACAAATCAAAATATGCTATAATAAATGCGTAAATCTGAGTAGGTAGGTATATTATACTGCACTCAGCACTGCGAATTATTGTTCATATAATAAAATGTATGTATCATCTATTCATCTAGGTTCGAGGTGCCTACATACCTACATATTTACATATTGTCATATCGATATCGACGATATCACAATCAGTAGCTACTTTCCCTTACACATTTTCGGCCGTGCGTCGTTTGCACATAGCACATCACTATTATAGATAATTCATTAATCTGTTATACTATTCTAGTAATCTATTCTTCATTTGTAAGACAGTTGCGCATTGCTTGATTTTTGGTTTTTGTGTTGTTAGTGTATCGCTTGTTTACCTTACGTAAAATGATCGTATCATAGATAAAATTCTTACATTTAAGTTTAAAAATAGGTCAATTCACTCTTATTATAGCTAACAACACAAGTTGTGCCCTGGTCAGAGGGATAAGATAGATACTTATTCAAAACCACCGCCTTATGCTTCATTACAACTCACTGCAAGTCACGACCAGTGGCGCTCGCAGGGGTAGGGTTATAGGGTTCTAACACCCCCCTGAAATTTCTTCCTTTTACAAAAAAAATTTATTTACCACCATTTCAATACAAATATAAATTAAAAATCAATATAAATTGTTTATCATTTTTAATAAATATAGAATACATTGTTAAATATGATAAAGACGGCAATAATCATAGTTTCAGCTTTTTTTGGCTGATGAAGAACATTGCTAAACGTCTGCCATAACCGTTGTATGGTGCATCATCATGTATCATTGATTACATTACCACGTTTATTACGACCCGAAGAGGCTCTATAGGTGCAATCCAGGTTAAACCCTCAAGTGTTCTAAATGTAGACTTGAATTTGAGGCTAACTATAATTTGTCATAACAAATTACATATATAAAACTGTTTGGAAAAAAAAATGTAAATTATTTACTCAGTAAAACACTAACCAAAATAAAATCTTGCGTACACTACTGGTCACGACCACTTACTATTGTTGGCTGTCGCATGTAAAATTTCAGAAAAATATTGAGTTCGTAATGCTTCACTGCAGTAAACACAGGTAGGTACATAATATATTATTATTTATTAGTTATTAACTATAGGGCAAGTCTTGGGTTCACATTTTTTTTAATGCAGTTCCCCCCTCTCAATATACTACAGTTTTTTATAGTGGCAATTTTTCTCACCCATAAAAAACTTACAACACATATGACATGGTAATACGTATAGTATTATTAAGTATAAAAATTTATTGAGTGACCAAGAATGCAGTTGAATATCGTAAGTACTTTCAGTAGCAATGAATAACGAAATGATCAAATCAAATTGTAAAATGTATTAATTTATTTTTTATCTATTTATGAAATAGTGAACATATTCTTAAAAAATTATATTTCTTGAAAAATACATCGTTAAGGGCCGCATGGTTAAAATCATTATAAATATATTTATAGGAAATGACCAAATCGTCCTATGATAAGAATTTATAATTTATAACTTAAAAAAATATCATGTATTACCATTTTAGGTTATTTTTATTGAATTACACCAAGCAATCAATTTTGTCAAAAATTTGTGCCTTGCGTAAAAATGTCCGTTTTTTCTTATTTTTTTTTGTTTTCGTCGTCACTTTTGAAAACTACTGTTATTTTCTGTAAGATTTTAAAATGTAATACAAGATTTCTCATAAATTTGTCTACCTTTATCAAAAAAAATGTAGCGATTTTGTTATTTTGTTGTAATTCAAAAACGAATAACTGCAGATACATGACAATTTCACTGAATGTTTATATTTTCATTTTCTATACATCATAAGATTTTGAAAATATTTTGACTCTTTATAATTTGTTTACGGATATTTTCAGTTTCCAATTTTTTTAGTTTTAATTTCTATACAAATGTATTTGTTGGTTTAAAATGCGTGAAAATATAGTACAAGGCTCCTGTACAATTTTTACGCGCGTATTATCAGATATCAAGATTTAAATCAAGATATAGATATTAATACAACGTTTTGTTGACATTGATTTTCCTGAGTGCCTGAATCATTGTAAATCCGTTTTCGTAAAAAAAGCTCCCAAAAAAATTTGCTGCCCCAAAAAAAGTGTTCCCCGGGGCAATTGCTCCCACAATTTTTTTAGGTACTTTCCAAAGTAATTTAACCTACTTAGGTTACAACAATATATAGGTACCTATATTTTTAATACCTACTCGTTACAAGGTCTTGGAATAGTTGGAACTGAAAGTAAGTAAATGCTTTTAGATTCTGATTCTTGATTTTACAATTATGTGTTTTTATTTATTTTTTTTCGATTTTCAACTTCAATATTTTGTTCAATGGGAATCTAGTTGGTGCATATTGCGGGGAGGTCAAAATGTTAGTTTTTAAAAACGCCGGGAAAAACAATTAAACAAGGTGGGCAAGTGGATATCACTCTGCCATAGTGCTGTACAGTAGGTTACAAGTGGGTCACTGTAATGGATGGTGTTAAATTTGAATTCAATGATATAATATCATTGTATAAGAAAAATGATTCTAAACGAAGTCGGCCAGTCAGCCTATGATATATAAATATTACTTACTAAGTATATTTGATGATATTATTGTAAATAAACTAAATTATTTACCTATTTACATGGAACCTTGTTTTAAATTTTCGATCCTTAGCAATAAAAGTTGAACATTTTACAAATTTTTAACTACAAAATCATTTTCGAAAGCTTATAAAAAAATGTTTGCCTATGTATTTTTAATATTTTTCAACTGCTATTGTAACAATCAGGAGAATCAATATATTATATGTAGTACATTTTCACGATTTTTGACCCAACAGTTGTATTAACATTTATAAAAAAAAAACTAAAAAAAAATAGTAAATTTAAAAATATGTTCGTAATCAGCTCAAAATGAGTCAAAATATTTTGAAAACTTTATCAAGTATAGGAATTTATAAAATAAACATATGGTGTAAATGTCAAGTATGCCTACCTACAGTTATTCGTTTTTGAATTATATTGTAAAAATATGAACTTCAAACACTCATTAAAATTAAATTTGATTTTCTTGTAGACATTTTTAGATTCTGAGTGGAACGATGAATGTATTGATTTTACAATGATGTGTTTTTTTTTTATTTTTTTTATTTTTTTTGTGTCTGTGTACACGATAAGTTGTCGAAATAATGCTACGATTTTCAACTTCAGTATCTTGTTCGATCAGAAAGTGAATATCGTTGGTGCATTGGGGAGGTCAAAATTTCCCAGTAGTTTTCAAAAGCGCCGGGAAAAACAAAAGAAATATTAAGGAAAAACGGGTATTTTTACGCAAAATCGATTTTTCACAAAATTGAATTTGGTTTTTGGGTAACTTTAAAAAAAATGACCGTAGATACATGAAATTTTGACTGAATGTTTATCTTAGCATTTTCTATACACCATAACATTTTCAAAATATTTTGATTTATTTTGAGCTCTTTACGGACATTTTCCATTTTTTTTTTAGTTTTTTTTCTAAAAATATCAATAAAATTTTATTTGTTTATCAAAAAAGTTTGAAAATTTAATAGAAGCTCCTAGTATATTTTTTCAAGGCAGATGAAAATATTAAAAATCATTAGTCACAGTTTTTTTTTATAAGCATTTAAGTTCAAAAAATGACAAA
>NC_042495.1:102085070-102106308 GCF_005508785.2 Acyrthosiphon pisum | reverse complement strand
TCTAATTTCCTAAATTATTATAATAAACAATTTTATTGAAATTTTATCGTAATATATATATTCGTATATATTTCGCATCATTTAGCATTAAAAATCTCCGAATACCGAATATTTAGCGCTTGGAGAGAGAAGTCAGGGGTACGATATAATGAGGGAGAAAAGAAACAAAGTAGTAAAATGTATGCAGTTCCTAATGCGGGCTTCTTCACTAATCGCTACTTTTTGTTCTTTCACTCTCAGTTATATGCATATATATGACCCACAAGCATTGATGGCAGGGCGGAGTGGAAAGCGCTGTCCATTAGTTTATAGGTCTATGGAATTAGGTATATTATTATATGCAAATATAATATAATACAAATAATAATAATTCAACTTACCTACTGTGTGAAAATAATAACAATATAAATATATCTATGATACTTATAGGTATAAAATATCCTATGTAGGTTGACAACCCGTCTTCGCTCAGAATTATTTTTCGTATACAATAATATTAAGGAAGTCGCACCCGCATGTGTTGTATACCGTCTTACACACGAATGACATAACAAATTTTTGTTTGCTAGTTTCAATAGGGTGCTGTTATTTTTGGTATTAGAGCGAATTGACCTATTATCAAAGTTTTAGGTTTTATCATTATCTGCGTTCTCTCGTTGGTTTTTTACGATATTTTAATTTTTAAGTGAGTTATTAGTATGTACAATATTAGTGTTTGAAAATGCTCATTAGTCATAACTACTAAAAAAATAAATTATCGTGAAAAACGAGAGAACACAGATTACAGATAATGTTGTTACCTAAAGTTTGATAATAGTTCAATTCAATCTAATATCAAAACTGACAGCAGTACAGCACCCTATTGAAACTATCGAACGAAAATGCCCTATGTCGGTTACAACACATGTGGGTGGGACGTCCTCTTACTATTATATTATTGAATTCAAATTTAACACCATCCATTACAGCCACCCACTTGTACACTATTGTACAGTGTACAGTAGAGCGACTTCCGCTTTTTTTTGGTATCACCACTATAAAATCTAGTAGAATGTATCGCTATTAAAATTTATGTCATACTTATTGCTAGTTAATGTAGGTGTGTTATTAAGATGGCCAATATTAAATTTGAAAGTGCTATTAATATATAGGTAACTTTTTTTAAATTGCATTTATCTTGGTTTTAATTTTTTTTATATGTATATGACGCATACTGTAACCTCTGGGAAATCCCTATTTTTCCTATTATATTTTCTTCAATGTGTTATTTACGATCAAATTTTTCTTTGTGTTATACTGTTAATTGTTATATCGCCTAAATCAAAACCTACTAGGTATTATCTCAGTGGCGTATTTAGGAATTTGTCATTGGGAGGGTCCAGATAATTTTCAGAATACAGAACTGCGGGGGACAAAGCCCCCCACACCACCAAATTACCCTTTATTAAATAAATATACCATATTATGTATAAGACGAATTGAAATTTTTGAGCTTTTAATTATTAAATAATAAATTTACATGGCATTAAATAACTATTGAGAAAATCAAAAAATGACCTCAAAGTACCATCTTCATCCAATTTGCTAAAAGATAAGTTACTATATATTGGAATCGAAGCACTCCTTCTGGTAGAAATTTTGTATACAGGGTAAAAAAAAAAATTTACACCATTGTAAAACCACTAGCTTCATTGCTCCGCTCAGAATCTAATACAGTAATCCCTGGTTATCCGCGATTGGGTCAACGATAACAAATTATTAATGCGATTGCGATTGCGATAACGTTTTACCGTTATTACACGAACACTGTAGAAATTTATTGTTGACAATTATTGTAGATAATTGTTGTTATATCGCTTTAGGTATAACACAATATAAACATTATACATACATATATGTACTTATGGGTCTATGATAACTACTGGTCTCGTTATCCTCGGTTTCGTTATCCGCGCAGGTTTGCTGGAACCATTGATTATATAGTACACATGTATTATATAATCAATGCTGGACCGTAACCTTCGCGGATAACGAGGGATTACTGTATAGTTTTTATAAAAAATTTTCCCAAAATACATTTCTTCATTCATAGTTGATCTTAGATAACTTTTCAACTTTTTTAAGGTTGATAAAGATCTCTCTGGAGTGGCTGTAGATACTGGCAATGTACAAAACTACAAAATATTTGAATTAAAAAATGAATTCGGTATTTTTCAACCATTTTCGGTACCAAACTGATAAAAAAAATCACGATATTAATTGAAAATGTTGAAGCTCCAAATTTTTTTTACAAAATCCTTCGTATCGTATGATAAAATTTATTTTTCTTAATCATGTAAAAACACAACATTTAACATGTACGAAACACGAGTCAATGGGGGGGGGGGGTCTGGACCCCTTGGACCCCTCTCCCCCCGTAAATACGCCGCTGTATTATCTATATAGTAGACAGGAGTATACTCCGCCAACGTTATTTTATTTTATTTTGGCTATCCGTTGCGTAAGATGTGGCTGGGCATAATGCAATAAAAATATTCCAAATTGCAACGTTCGAATAATATAGAAAATACTGTGGGAAAAACAAACTATAATTGATTCTCGGTATACAAATAGTTTCGAGCAGTAGTTGTACCTTCGGTGAGATCAACACGATAACTGATAACGTAAGAATTACCTACTACGATTAGTGTTGATCGATTATCGGTCATTCGGTCGCGTTATTCGTCGTGTTGACGGTTGTGTGTGTTTGACGTTCGCGTATTAATTAAATTTATTAATCGAAAATGGAAAACTGAAAAGATCCACTAGTGCACTATTTAAAAGTTATGGTATTGACGGTATTCCTGATATATCAGGCACCCTAAATTATGTTATTTTTTTTTAAAATTTTATGTAGGTTCCTACTTTTCAACACTGAAAACGATGGTGCAAACGAAAGTTGGGGTTGATGATAATAGTTTCGAAGTTAAACTTAAAGTAATTTGAAGTGTGTTTGTTTTGGTTAAATATAAAATTGCCTACATTTGGCGGCAGTACTACTTGACACTTGTCGAACCAGGGTTTGGTCACCTGTTAGGTTACCCGCTATGCAGTGGTGTATCTACGGGTGGTGGGGAGGTACATATCTCCTTCACCCCCCTCCCACCGAAATCAAATTTTGTACACAATACAATTACTAACCTAACATATATAATATAATGTGTGCTGAATTATGTATATTAAAAACTGTATATCCCCCTTGAAAAATCCTAGATACGCTACTGTCACTATGTTAGCTTATTATAGGTCTACGTATTTTGTTTTTAATGCCCGGACATCGATTCAAATCTCGGTGACTCGAAATATTAACAAATATAAACCGATATGTATAAAAGTAATAATGAAATGCACAACGTAAACGCAGATAAATTATATAAATATAATAATAACTTGGAAAAGATCTAGGTTAATTTTATAATAATTATTGTATCATTATTTAAACTTTAAAGATGCAAAACGCAATACAATAAAATAATATTAAACTGTGTCCTGGGTATGCGTATGTTTTTATTTCGGCGCCATTTCTAAGAGGTTGGAGATAATAACATAACCTCACGTTTGAATTATCAACTATATTGTATGGCGAATGTGAATGGTGATCCGTTGTTATCATTATGTTTGAGTTTCAGTAATAATTTTTCGATTTTCTCATGTTAAATTACGTTGTGCTTCGGTTTATAATGCAAAATTGGACTTGCTGTTCAGTGTGCGAACTCGAAGTTTCAGTTTTGTATTTTTGAATAATTAAAGTCCGTTTTGTGAACGCCGGATTATTGAACATCGATTGTATAAATAATTGAGTGAAGTGGTTGTTTACATATTGTTTTTTTTAATTTTGTAGTGTTTTGTGGATAGTGGATATTAAAACTATGTTATAATATGTGGTTAAATTATGTTTAGTGAAAATTAGAACACAAATAAACAATAAAATAATGCGTTTAAATTAATTTCGGTTTTAAAACATTTAAAAAAGTTAAGTGTCGTTAGCAACTTTCCGTTAAAGTAATAACCCGAGTAATAATAAGTTAGGTATATGAAAATTGGTAATGGGTACTTGTTACTTCGATTCAATTATAATTAAAATATTTAAGACCTATAGTATAATAATGGCAGTTTAAGGCAAATCACAAAATTAATTATTATTATCATCAATTGTAAATTTGGATACCTAAAATGCATTGTTTCATTGAAATGGGTTTAATATATATACACATTAATTTCACTAACCAACTTTAAAATGTTTTATCTGTTCTGTGATCAATTTTATACGCATGGTCAAAAGTTAAATAAGATTTTTATATTTTTTGTTTTGTTATAAGTAAATAATTATCTTTATCAGTTTTAGTTTTTATTTGGGAGTGGGAAGGTAATATACACACACTAATTTTATCTGGCCTGCAGACTAAAAAATAAAACTTAAAAACTATTAATACTTAATATTATACCTTCTAGTGTTGTAATTTATCATTTTTGTTCATTGGTTTTTACCAACGTCTGCAATTTAGATGGCATGCAGACGATATCAAGATTCTTAATGCGGCCTTTCAAAAATATTAATTGGTGACCTCTGATCTAGAGTGGCCATATTAAATTTAATGAAATTCAAGATCACAAATTCCAACTTGTCCTAGCCATTACTTTACTTCATCTTACCATTTCGAGGTGAACCAAATATACAGTTAACCCTATAATACCTACTTTATAACTCAAGTTATTTAATTTTTTATATTTTTTAGACCTCCTTAATTATCAATTATATTTTTTCACTATTACGTTAATGATTTAAAAAAAAATCGTAATCAATGTACAATAAAATCAGTTATTGAAATTATTGAAATAATATCATACATTGTTCTAGTTGGATATTTATATACTCATAATCTCATTATTAATTTAGAAAATAATTCTTAAGTGTTTTTATAAGTGCTAATTTTATGAAAATGAAGTGTCTGTTGTTCGCTGTGAATAGTCAGAATACGGGGATAACTACTATTGTAACTACTGGTAAGATATAAACTATTTCTCAATATAGAAAATATAAAATAAGTATAATGATAGAATAGTAAAGGTACCTTCTATAATATATATATATATATAGTTAGTACATAATATGATGTTGTATATTATATGCCTTTATTATTATTGTTGTAATACATTTTTCTTCTAATGTTTAAACTTCTAAAAATCTCATGGTTAGAAAGTTATGTTCATTATTACAAAAAGCTAGATGTTGTACATTAGGTATACACCTTTTGGGTATCATATATGTAAAAAAGTTTTTAATAATTTAATTTGGTACGTATCTATAATATAGGTAATACATTTTTATTGTATATATTTAAGTTATTACTAAATTACTTACATAGCAATTGAGTATTTCAATGATATTATTATCTATCTGACTTGTTACACAGCGTTTGTTTTTAAATTATTTATTTAGTATGTACCTTTTTTGTACCTCCAATTATAGTTGCAATCGCCCCACCGACAGCTTAATGCATCTGTTAAATGAGTCCCCCACTTACAATTACTAGGGCTCGGATTTCAATGCATTTGCATCTTTTTTTTGGAATATCTTACCCGATGCTTTTCAAGCTACAAATATGTTTCAATTACTTTGCGTTCTAACTACAAAATTTTTTTTGAATTTTTAGCGGATTTTATTCTTTTTAGATAATTTTTTGACGTTTTCAATGCATTTTTTAATTTTTTCGGATATTTTTGATCTACTTGTCGTATTATAACTAAAAAAATTGACCTCATTAAAATATAAGTACTAACTGTTATATATATTTTAACTTATTTAACATCTGGCAATCCGGTTTTAAATTAGACAATCTTTATATCATACCATCCAATTAGCCGATTTTATTGCATACAACTAAACTTTTATCGGAATATTTTCTTATCGAGCGATAATATTATATTATCGGTGGTGCGCGTGGCAGATTGTCGGACACTTTTAGTTGTGTTGCGTATTACGTCGAAGGTACCTACTGAAGGTGTATTTCACATGTTACGTCTCGTGTTACGTATATTATTTAATTTGTATTTTATATTTGTATAGATGAAACTAAGATTAAAATTAAAATGCCTAAAGTAAACTAGTAAAGGTGCCATGTTTGGACCGACATTGTGGATACATTGTACAGTGCAATGCAAATGCAATTTAATTTTTAACTTATTTTTTAATTTTAATTTTTTTTTTTTGTACAGTGTAATGCAAGTATAATTTCATTTTTTACTCATTTTTTAATAATAATTTGAATTTATTTAATAAATAATGCATTTTTTGAAAGGTCATTTTTTAGAGTTTTTAGGTCAAAATGTATTTTTTGAAAGGGCATTTTTTTGATATTTTTTAGGGCTTTTAAATCCGAGCCCTAGTAATTAAATTTACTACAAATTCACAGACTGAATCAATGATAATTAGGTACCAATTATGAATTAATAAACTATTAATAGTTAACTACAAAATATGTAATAACCAGTAATAAATGCCCAACATTTTTTTTTGCTGGTTCAAGACAAGAATTTTATGTAACGGCACAGCATTTAAGGCAATCCTAGACCTATTGAAATGTGTATTAGTCAAATTATTTTTTATATTTGTATTCATTTAAAATCTAAATATTTACCTCAAATTTATTACCTACCAATAATGTATTTATACATTTTTTTTTGTTACAGGTGATTTTCTATGTTCAATTTTACAGTTACAAATGAGGTAAGTGGTTACAATAAATTAAATCTGTACTAACGTACATTGTACATAATTATTATACTATAGTATAACATAGTACTATACTATATTATAGTACATTAATTAATCAGAGGCGTGCTCAAAACTTTTTATTGGGGAGGGGGAATTGAAAAAAACTAGCAAATTGCCTGATCTAAAATTGAGAAATATAAGAATTATAACTATGTGTAAGTACATATTTGTCAAGCATACATGCGAGAGTGGGTTGGTTAAACAGGGCCCTTGAGCATGCCCCTGTATTTAATCAAATACATGCACAACCATAACTAAAAAAATATATATTTTCTTGTCTCTCAGAAGTTATTCAAAATCAACAAGGTAAATATTATTTCATTATTTTTGTTTATCAGTTAAGTTAACTTACCTATTCATAGGTTCTATTTTATATGATTAACTTACCAACAAAAATAAATAGGTGGTTAATTAATGATATCTGTTATTCTCTAAACATTAGCATTTTATACTGGCTTGTTAGTATTTGAATGGATTGTGATTTGTAGAATGTAATTTTATCTTTTGTGACTTTTAAGTATTTAGGATAGAGGGTCTTTGATGTATCCAAAAGTCAAATTTTTGGTCATTTTTTAATCTCTTTCTACAAATATAAAAAAACAAATATATAATATATAAATATACATATTGTACTAAAGAAACATATGGTTGATGGTTTTGAAATAAATGATTCACAAATTTATCTTGATTTCTGAAGAAATCCTGGTTCAATTCAAAATTTTTTTAAAACATTTTTAGAGTTAAATTCATTTTTTGAAAGGGCATTTAAATTCAAGTCCTAGTTATTATATTATATATAATACAAAGTATAAACAATAATTTTCCATCTTGGATAAATTTATAAGCAAACAAATGTTTGACAAGCAAATGTTACGTCTTATTAATATAATACAAATTTTGTTGTTCTACTTAATGACTTTTAAAAATAACTTAAACTAAAACCACATTTAAATTAACAGTCCAAGTATAAAATCATCAATAATATATAAAGTTATTCAGATAAATTATTTTTAATGCAGTTTTTTTGTTGTCAGTAATTAATGTTATTATTTACGGGATAAAATGATTTGTAACTGTTATTGAATTCCAGTAACTAGAATTATTTATATTTATATATTTTTTGATCTAATTTGATTTCACCCACATTTAGAAGAACACTTAGGGGTGAGGGGTGTCGACTAACATCTCTCAGAAAAATTAATACCCAAAAACTTGAAAAACATTTATATTTTAAATTATTTAAATTTTTTTAGTATTTTAGTATGTAAGAAAAAGCAAAAAACCTATATTTATGAGTTTGATTATGTCTAAACTCAGATTTGACTGGTAGGATAGGTACCTAGGGATTATTTTTTTCAACACTTGTAAAAAATGTACTGTGTAGAAGACACCATAATATTTAATTCGTATTTTGCATTTATAGTCATTTTAATTTTAAGTACAGTATGTCCCAAAAGTTCTATATCATCCTAATATATTTAAATTTGGTTTTTTCTTTAAATCAAAAAATTATCAAACATTTTTTTTAGTCAATTAGGTTTTTTAAATTTTCAAGATAGCCGTTTTGATAATCATATTTTTTAAAACAGTTCAAAAAAAAAAAAATATTAAAAAAATGTATTGAAAATCGACGAAGTTAGATCTAACTATTATTGTGAATTTCTAAGAATAATAGTTATGTTATTATGTGATACATAAATTGACTATGCATACGGCATTTACAAAATACCATTTGTATGCTTTAATTAAAAATTGTAACGCTGATTCTTTTTTATGACAATCTATTATAATATCTAATTATTAGTGATAGCTTTTAGTTATAAGATTGAAAAAATTCAAATTTTTTTATGGCTGATATTTTGTATGTCAAAATTCATAATAATTCCAAAATAAATAATTGTTTTTTTCATTTCTATAATAAAATATCGAGTAAAATATCTATTTCAATCTGGAAAAACTAATACACAACCTAATTAAACTTTTGATTTTAATAGAAATAACAATAACTGTGTCTTATAGTTTACTGAACAGTGAACAGTGAAACTGGTTACCAATTTTTAGGTATTTCAATTATCATGAAGTGAACGAGTGGACCTAAAATTACAAAACGACATAAATAGCCTAGGCCCTGGTCCACGATTTTATCTCACAGTTATTAATGTAATTTATAATATTAACATTTAAACATATTTTTGTTTTGTAAATTATAATTAAAATCATTCACTTGTGGTCTTTTTTTATACCTATTAATGTCGTATGTACAGTCATTAGTCGTACTGTCGTCTTAAGCTATACATTTTTTGTTTTGTATCAATTTTGTTAAACATTTAAAAATGACTCATAGTTCATACTTTCTCAGTACATGAGTACATTTACACGGTGAAATGTTACTACCGAAACAATGAAAGTAATAGGCTTATAGCTATGGAATTGAGTATCCCAATCGTAAGAAACCATTGTTTAATTTTATCAACAGACTAATATCTTGATTTTTAGAAACAGGTTAAGTTGCGTTAATCTCATATTACAATATTGTTGCAAATACTGTTTTCTTAATTTTCTAAACTTAATAAGTTATCCATCATGTTCATTTCCTGATCTCCGTGTTGGCATTGAAGAAAATATTTATATTTTACCTGAGATATTTGAAAAACTGTAACTCTGTGTTATAAATAATGGAGGTCACTTCAAACATAATAAAATGTAATGAATAATTTTTGATTTCATGTACCTATAAAAATATTTTTTTTTTAGATTTTCTTGCTCGCTCACCTAACCAATCCAGCCCTGTGTTAAACTATGTCTTAGGTGGCACATAAACTGACTATGCTTACGGACTTAGGTCACTATTGTTTCTATTATTTTTAGAAATTCAAAATAATAATTAGCTCAAACTTGATCGATTTTTATTAAATTTTATATTTTAAACTGTTTTAAAAAATACAATCAAAAAAACAGTTATTTTGGAAATTTAACCAACAATTACCTAAAAATAATTGTTGGTAATTTTGGAATTTTGGAAAAAAAAATCAAAACTTATGCTATTTAATCAGAATTTCCATACTTATTTCTGTAAAAAAAAAACTGTATTTAAATATATATTGATTTTTTACGGGAGATACTTAGGGTGATACGGGACTTTTGGGACAAACTGTATAGTAGATAAATTAATTATTTCAGATCTTCATTTAATTTGTCAACATCCTCAAGTTTGGAGTTAAAGGTAAGGTGAGAGACAAGGAAATATTTTTTTCTTATTATTTATTTAACCATGAATATAATATTTATTGTTTATTACTTGTGCAATATTTATTTTTAAATTTTGTGTTTTTAATGCACTTTGAGTTTTGAAAAAAATTGTTCTTCACACATGAGTTAACTAGTAGATAAGATATTAAAGATGTGTTATGGCAATTAGATGTTGCTATGATAATTTTATAATTCATTATATAATATAATGATATAGTTATATATCTAACCTAAAATATTTATCGTTGGGTCGAATATATGATATTATGTGTTAAGTATATCTTATATAGATTAAACTTATACAGAATTTTTTACTATTATAATATTATCAGTTTTTTTACTTTTTATTTTTAATACATAAAAACGTTATGCAGAACTTCAAATATTTTTAAAAAATAAATAGTAAAACCAAGATATTATACAAAAACAAAAGATATTATATCTTTTTTATTTTATTTATAATGCTGATAGAAGAAAATATAGGTAAGTTAATTTATATTTTTGGTTTATAGATAGTAAATTATTATTAAATGAAGCTATTATTGTATTTAATTTTATTACATTATATAGCATTATAGCGGTTACATAGGAGACTTTTGAAATGTGGTTTTATGGATATATCAACCATAAGATCATTAAAGAACTTAAAAAAATCAAAATTACCATAATTTAATAATTAAATTATATTTTTCTGAAGAGTAATATCAATGGATATTTTTCTCTTATCATGTGAACTCATGTCAAAAATTCTATTACTCAAATTTACTTATTGTATTATATTAAATATAGATTGTAAATAAATTTTATTTAAATAAAAAAAAAAAAAAAAATTATATTTTTGATTTGGTATGATTGATTAATAATAAATATGGTATTAACACTGGTTTGTTTAAAAATCATTCAACATTTATACTTTTGGGTTCATGATATATATATTTTTTTATCAATAGGTACCTACTTGAAATAGTTTTATTTCTGTGGTACACTATATATATTATATCACCTTAATAGTCATGCAAATGTATGCAAATCTAATTAAATTGAACGTTATTTTTTTTGTTTAATTTTTAACGTTACTTATATGATACCTATATCTTACATTGTATAACTTTTAAATAATGTACTTAAGAAATGTTGGAAGTGTATAAAAATTAAATTTATTTTAGTAAATGTAATAATTTATTATTATAATTATAATAATATTATAAAGTTCAAAAAAAAGTTATTTCAATTTGTATTAATATAAATTATCAAGAACTTTCAATGAAATAACTAATTATGAATAGTTTTACATTACACAAATAAAGTTCAAATATTATTATAAGTATATTGTGTATGTTTATATTTTTAATCCCTATTATATTTGTTATTAATTGACAAAAATAAATATATAACTAAAAATAATGCATATTTTATAGTGTATTTAATAATTATGTTCTATAGTCAGTTTGCTTTCCCACTACTTCATAAGTCTCAGCTTATAGTTTTGCCGAACGTTTGCATGAACTTAATGCACATTCTAACAGCAATTTTATTTTATGCTTGTGGGTCATTCACATGTTTCAGGAATTTCAGTACAACGATATAGTGATGGAATGTTTTACTGTCCAAGACAATGTTCTCGAAAATACAAATACAAAAAAGGTTTGGTACGACATTTGAAGTATGAATGTGGTATTGAGCCGCAATTCAAGTGCCTCATATGTGGTAAAACTTATAAGCAACCAGAAACATTTAAGATGCATTTAATGTCAATACACGGAATTGATAAAAGTTTTAAACGACTTAAGTAGTGTAAATAAATTGGTGAATTGACGATTTAAGGATAACATTTTAGATATAGAAGTATAACATTCTTGAACAAAACAATTGTATGTATCATTTGTTATAAGTATTATTACATTTTTAAAATTGGTTATGGACAAATCCAGGTTTTTCTGTATTATAATATAGTTCAAGTTCAAAAGGATCTCATTTTCTTATATTTGTTTAATTTTGTATAAAATGTGAAAAAATATATGACACTCAAAAGTTAATAGTTATGTAAAGTATGTAATTATTTTTATAGTAAACATATCGACTCTAGCAATTTCGGTTAAATAGTTTATAGAATTATTTATGTCAATTACTATTTTATTAATTTTACACATTGAAATAGTTGTATGTCATAACTCGAAGGCTGATTCCTTATAGTCTAGAATTATGACTAAAAATTAAATAAAGTGTTTCAAATTCGTCACTAGTTAATAAATTGAAATGTCCAATCTCATGCATACAATATTATATCGTCAAAGTTTTAGTTGTATTGTATTAACTTATTTATTGATCAAAACATATGTGTATTGTATTGCTTTTAACACTACAAAATATTATCTGTATAGACCATGATTATAAGTAAAAATACTATTTATTAGGTATCATCAAAATCATTTTACTTTTCAATCATCATACAAAAAAAAAAATCAAACTAATTAATAAATAATATTAATCATAAGAAACAGTTGTTATTGTATTTTCAGAATATAATGTATTCTAAAAACCATTAGAACTTAGATAAAAAATGTATCATTTATAGAATAGAATAAATAATTCAAATTTATATCAATAGAACATTTTTTTTATGACATAATAATATTTATATTTCAAATTGTATTATAATTATAATTTTAAACTGTGTATGATTTAATGAAAAATCACTTATGAATTTTGTTTTATTTTAGTTAAATATATTTTGTGTACTTATTAAGATCATTGTTTTAACTGGTTTGTGTTTAAAATTATTAATTTGTTTCTATAGTATTAGATATCATGTAATAATGTTTGTATTTTTTTATTTATTGTCATATTATTTTTTAGTGTAACAAACCCAAAGAATGCAGTAATAGTTATAGAAATAATCTAAACAACAGTTTAATGTTAACATGATTCATTGTCTATGATATTGTTATTGTTAAAAATAATTGTTTTAGTAATAATGTAATCATAACTATAAGATTGTTGCAGTTTGTATCATTGTAAAACGTCAATGACTAAAAGTATAAGTATTTTACAATTATTCAATTTGTCTCAAAATCGCTTAATATACAATTTTTTTATATAATATTTGTTATGTTAATTTTTTTATTGTGTGTAAAAGGAAAAATAAATACACAATTTTTATATGTGATATTTTTAGTGCTCAGATTATTATTAACTTTGTGTTTATTGTAATATTATATTAATTACATATCCTTAAAGACAAAAATAAAAAAGTATTTTATGTATAAAAAGTATCTAAAACTTGTGATTCATAATATTATGCTAGTAATAAAAATATAAAATGCTATATTATTATCCTTTTGATATGTATAAATAATTTAGGTGTTAAGTATACATTCTATGGAAGTACAAATTTACATTTATATGTCATAATATAACAATGAGAAGATGAGATTATCTTATTAATGAATTTTATATATTTTACTTTTATTTATAAACGTATGAAATAAAAATGTCTATATATTTTACCTCAATAATATAAAATTGAATATACTATTTAAATTATTTTTTGTCTTACTAACAATGTAATTACCTATATTGCTCTTTGATTAACAAAGCAAATAATTTAAAATTTAAAAATAAATATTATTTATTGAACATGATCATAACACAATTTCAAAAGATTATCTCACACCATTGACCATAAATTCTATAGTCAATATTATTTATTTATCAAAAATACTAGGCAATTATGTACAATAAAAGTATTGTAAAATTAGTTTTTTTTTAAATTTTCAGCAAATTATAATGAAGTATCAATCGTGAAAGTACAAAGAAGAAACAATTTTAAGTACCTAATCTAAGCATTTAAAGAATAAAAGATATTATCTCATGTCAATTTTATAAATAGTATAAAGTTATAAGGTACTTACTCTATTAATTATATTAATTGTTACATTTGTTTTACTTCTAGATGAACCAATTTACTTTGGCACAAAGATGAACAGTATTTGCAGTAAAAACATAATTTAATTTTTAATTTTAATGTTTTTTTTATTATTAAATATATACATTATATGATGTTAATGAATTTATTGTGGAAATTGGCAGTGATCATTGGAAAAGTTTGCATTATTTGATATGAAATTTTTTAAATGGTATGTAACTCAACCAGAATTAAAATTATACTCAAGTTCTTTAATTATGTTATCCTAACAATTTTTTATTAATTTCATATTCTAGTTGTAATATTAATATGTTAGTATGATTAATAATTATTATTTATTTTGTATAAATATACACATTATCTAATTATTATCAGTATATAATTGAAAAAAAAATGATCTACTTTATTTTTTAAACATATTTAAATATTGAGAGATAGCTGTAATTTAAATTTGAAGAACATTTTAACTATATTCAAAATGTGTAAATAAATAATTAATGCTTAGTTCCAAAGAAATAGTATATCTAAACTACTTTATAACAGAGCTTTATTTTTATTTCTTTGCATTTACGGGAGCTTTATTATTGCTTGTTGCTATCAGTGTAAAATTATAGTTGATAGACATGGGTTTTTGTTTGTTATACTATTATAGGTACTCATTCGGTGGACGGTGAAGAAGATATTCATTGCCCTAACAGATGTGGTCGTAAGTATAAGCACAAAGGCAGTGTGGCTAGACACTTGAAGTATGAATGCGGAGTGAATCCTAAATTTGAATGCGTTATTTGTCGTAAGCCTTTCAAGCAACGTATCAATCACAAGATACATATGATTAGAATACATAACTGTGTTATGTAAATAACAGTATTAATACACATTGTTAATTTATAACTATTAATTATTGAATATCTATTATATATTTAAATTATTGTTTTGCCATAAAATAAAATTTATCCTATTATTATTATACAGAATTAATATTTTTTTAAATAAAATGCTATGAAATATTTTGGGATTTAGTTGCTTGTTGCAAACAAAAAATATCTGTAGAAAACTAAATGAACCTAATAATCTTTACCTTCAAATTATCTTAGTTATAAATAACTGTAAGTTATAATGCATTTTTGTGTAAATATGTGTGCTTCTAACATAATAGCTAGTTTAATTACTTGTTTAACATTAATTAATTAACATTTTTTTTTTTCACAGAAATGCGTATACTAGGTAGTGAATCATTGGTCAACAGTATTCAAGAATTAATTGTATGCCCTCAAAATTGCGGCAGAAGTTATAAAAATATACCCTGTCTAAACAAACATTTAAAATATGAATGCAATAAAGCACCACAATTTCAGTGTCTTTTCTGCGATAAAAAGTCTAAGCGTCCGGATAATTTAAGAACACATATGCAGTTAGTTCATCGTTTCACTAATAAAATAATATTTATTAAAAAACATACATTTCCCTAATCCCTAAGGTATTTTTTAAGTACTTTTTTTTCTTTTTTACTAGAACGAACAAGATATAATCTGTAATAAATAGTATACAATAGTTAATAGGGGGGGGGGGGGTACAAGTATAAAGGACTAGACGGCATGATAGAAAGGGGGATTCCAGGGACCCTACTTCCTAACTATAGGCTGTTTTTGTGATGTTTTATTTAATTTTTTTTTTTTAGTGTTAAGGAGGTCCCTGGGCCCATTTTGTTTAAAATGGTGTGGAGTTAAAATATTAAAAGGGTAATGCGTAAAGTTAATGAAAGTTATCAATTATCTGAAACCTTGTTTTTCTATAGAATCTGTAGAATTTCTTTTTTGTATTGTTTTCTACATTACTTAGTATATCTAGACTTAGTTTATACACTTCTTATTATTTAAATAGAGTTTTTGATCAATTTTTACTGTAAGAATTGTTAAAATTGTAATAAAATTGCCCACACTAATTGCCTTAATGGCTTTTAAAATTCTTGTGTGCCCTAATTTTTAATGAGCGCCCCCAGACCAAAAGTCTGAGAACGCTTATGATTTCAACTGCTACATAGGAGATTATAAGATAAGTAATTTAAGCATTAATTTTAGTAAGTCAATAAAGCAAATGAGCTGAGACATGTTGGGAGTGTGTGGATGTACGCTCTCTAGTATACCATATTATTATGTATGTATTTTTTTAATCAAGCATTGATGTTGGTATGTTGTGTTTTATTAATAAAGTGTTTTTGTTTGATTATTCATGTTATTTATACTTTTTTTTTTGTGGTCCTATTTGCTATTTAATTCATGCATTTAATTTATTCAATGCTCATTATTGTTTTGGTAATTTTGATTGAAGGCATATAGGTAAAGAATAAAAAGGGTTTGCCCTAATTTCACCCTAAATAATTCTACTTATTTTGTGTATTTATAAATTCTCTTAATACCTATTTTACACTTGGAAATACAATTTATATGTCTAACCACTTAAACAAATCTTCTTTTTATGTTCCATTTTCTTAGTTTAGCTTGAATGATAACTTCATTTAAATTAACTATACTCTGTTCAAAATAAGAACAGACCTTGGCGGACAGCTACAGCTCAAGGAAGTGGCAATACTATCTAGCGGAGGTCACAAATAGGAGATGCCCTGAATGCTGTTGATGAAAACTGGTCGCCCCCAAGGTCTGTTCTTATTTTAAACAGAGTATCGGTATAGTTACTACTTTTGAAATAGGCTTTATGTTTTTTTTTTCTGTTATTTAAATTATGTAAAAAAGTTAACGCAGACTTCATTATTCAATCAATGGAACATAATTGTAATTCTGCCCACATTTTACTAAAATAGCGGTGTTTAGATAATTATAGGTATATTTTAAAAGATTACATAGAAATATCTTATTTGTTTTAGTGCGTGTAAACTGTTTTATGTGCAACAATTGCGGTCGAAGTTATAAATATAAGCGTAGTTTATTTGCACACCAGAAATTTGAATGTGGAGTTCAACCAAAATTTAGTTGTGATATTTGTTTTAGAAAATTTGCTCACAGATCACATCTACGGAATCATTTGATTATAATTCATAAAATACTTTAACAAGAATAACAATTAGAATACTGTATTTTTAAACTACATAACTGAATAAACTAAACCAAACCAAACTTTAGCTCTATTTTTTTTATGTAACTATAATACATTTTGTAGCATATTATAATTTGTGCTACCAACATAATGCCTGAAGAGTTTATTTGTTTGTAAACTATCTTGCATTATAGAGCAATTATAATATTGAATTTTTTTTCAGGTTCACACGTATATAATACAACATCATTGTTAAATAGCTCTGAAGACGTATACTTATGCCCTCAAAATTGCGGTAAAACCTACAAATACTATTCCAGCCTTTACAAACATTTAAAATACGAATGCAATAAAATACCGCAGTTGAAGTGTTTATTCTGTGATAAAATGGTTAAGCGGCCCGATAATTTAAAAAATCATATGCTGATAGTACACAAATATGTTTCTAGGAGTAAAAACAATACTTCATATACTTAAATGAGTACTTTCGATTAGTAATATTTTTAAGAATTTTAAAATATGAAAATAAAAATGATGTACTACATAATGATTAGCTTATATCAATTAAAAATTGTTAGGTACATTATTTTATTATTAAAAATAATAATTATTAGCTAATTAATCGATAGTATACATAGTATGAGGTCTCAATACTAAATTAATATTTAAATGTGTACCTATTATGTTTGTACTAAAATAATTTATTATTTTATTATGAAATAAAGTTGTATTTATTTTTGTGTGTAGTTATAACTTTTAATTTTAACCACAATAATGTCTAATTAAATGTATAATTGTAAATATTATTATGTTCCTACTATTTATACTTATATATTTCTCTTCAAAATAATGTTGGAATACTGCTGACCATAAAAAATATTATCTTTGTTTAACTCTTAAAAAATATGTTTATTGTTTATTCTTAATTTCCTGTTATGAGACATGGCACATTTATTTATACATTACATATTTGAAAGTTCATTGAATTATTTGTCTTAAATGTTTGAAAACAATCAAAATGATTAATTTCAAACGTTTACGGTTAAACAGATGTAATAAAATAATTTATATTTAACAAGTGCTTATTTATCTTATAATAATTATTTTTAGATTTGGGGTTCACTTATATTTAAATGTTTTCATAGAAAATAATGTTATTTGTTTTAGTGCCTGTTAACTGTTTTATGTGCAACAATTGCGGTCGAAGTTATAAATATAAGCGTAATTTATGTTCTCACAAGAAATTTGAATGTGGAGTTCCACCAAAATTTAGTTGTGATATTTGTTTTAAAAAATTTGCCCACAGAGGAAACCTACGGTATCATTTGCTTACAATTCATAAAATAGTATAAGTAAAATGACAATTAAGATACTGTATCTGTTTAACTGAATAAACCAAACTTTAACCTTAACAAATTGCATCATTTATGAGACTGTAATGGATTTTGAAGTATATATTTGTTGGTATCAACAAAATGCCTGAAGGTTTAATTTACATTGTTAAGTTCTTCTCTTTTAGTGTTTGATGAACTTTTTATTTGTTTGTTGAATTAACAATCAGTCATTTGCATAATTTTTTTTATTTTGTTAACTAAATATTATAAATCTTTTATGAATATACCCATATTACCACTTAAAATTTGGTATTTGATCGATGAAATAACATTTAAAAATTTCACTCAATATTATCCTAAATCCTTATGCTTTATTAATTATTATTTATTATACGTATATTTAGTAATACAATTTTTGTTTAACAATTGCTTAAAATATGGGTATACTTACATTTAAAAAGATTTTTTAGGCCATAATTTTATTTGTTTTAGTGGCTATAAACTGTTTTATGTGCTACAATTGCGGACGAAGCTATAAATATAAGCGTAGTTTATTTTCACACCAGAAGTTTGAATGTGGAGTTCAACCAAAATTTAGTTGTGATATTTGTTTTAAAAAATTTGCCCACAAAGGAAATCTACGGAGTCATTTGGCTGTGGTTCATAATACATTATAACTAGAATAATAATTAAAAAAGTGTATATTTAAACTTTAGATATTACTGAATAAACCTAGTCAAATATTAACTTAATTGTTTTTTATATGACTATAATTTATTTTGAAGCATTTCTCTTTTGCTCCCATCATAATACCTGAAAAGTTTATCTATTTGTAAGATATTTTGAAAATAAAATCAGTACTATATTTAATATATATATAAATATTTTACATTGATCTATGTTTATTAAATACCACATAATTTTAATTAAAGTTAAGATATACCTGCATTATATTTTATACTCTCAGAGTTATTGTAAAGCCTATACAATGCTTTATTATATTTGTATTAACAAATGATTGGATTGTTTTTAGATTTGGGTTAAACTTATACTTAAAATTATTACATAGAAAATAATGTTATTTGTTTTAGTACCTTTTAACCATATTTTTTTTTAACAATTGCGGTCGACGCTATAGAGTAGTTTATTCAGTCACTAGAAGTATGAATTTGGACTGTAAACACCTGTAATTATTGTTTTAAACAATTAAAAGGAAGTGTATGGAAACATATGATAATGATTTATAAAATACTAGAATACTGAAATAGAACAAATAACAATTAAAAGACTGTATAAATGAATAATCTATATTGGAACATATATTTTGTGCTAATAATATAATGCCTAAAGAGTTTATAAATTTCTATTGCAAATAAGCTATTAAGATATTACATTTTTATTTTTTACATATTTACGCATATTAAATGACAATAACTAACACTTGAACTTCTGTATTTGTGCATGGAACATAATAGAAATTGTACACAAAATTTTCTTAACTCCCTACTATGCCTTATTATATGCATATTTAGAAATATAATTTGTATTAATCAAATGCTTGAATTATTTTATAACTATTATTCTCTGATTTGGGGAACACTTATTTAAAAAAAATATATAGAAAATTACATTATTTGTTTTAGTGCCTCTTAACTGTTTTATGTGCTACAATTGCGGACGAAGCTATAAATATAAACGTAATTTGTTTGCTCACCAGAAATATGAATGCGGAGTTCAACCAAAATTTAGTTGTGATATTTGTTTTAAAAAATTTGCCTACAAAGGAAATCTACGGACTCATTTAGTTGTTATTCATAAATTAGTAGGTCTAGTATAAGAATGAAAAGACTGTATCTTTGGACTTTCTAACTGAATAAACTGAACCAAGTCTTAATTTTCCTATATTTTATGTAACTGTATTTCACTTTGAAGAATATATTTTGTACTACCAACATAATGCTTGGAGAATTTTTAATTATCTTAATTTTTACCATTAAATTTCACAATATTAATAGGTTGATACACTATACAATAAGTACTGAGTGTAACCTCGTCTACGCACTTGTTAGATAGAGACAACAAATTCAAGTGTAGCCTGCACTTAAAACTACACATTTTAGAACAAGTACATCCTCTTTTAATATTCTAACCTTATATTTTATTTAAAAAATGTATTATTATATTTTGAACTATTGATACATTTATTTGTTGTTTTCAACTTTCATCATATTAGGTACTAATATATAATAATATATTAGTATATATTAGTTCATTTATTTGTAAATATTATTAAAATTTGTATTAATATGACAAACCATTTAAAAATATCAAGTGTTTTTATATAATTTTGTTGGTTGTGCTTGTAAGCCTTTTTTATAATTATTTACGATAAATTATCATTGATTTCTTATTTTTATTTTCATAATTATTCAAAATACAGTAATGTTATTTTCCATTAGTTTTTGATATAACATTTGATTTGTTTGTTGAACTATTAAAATGTATTATTGTTTTTTTTTCTTTTGCTATCTGCTATATAATATTATTAGAATATTTGAGTGTATAAAAATTAACACAGAACTTAAGTGTTTGATTTTGTGAATACTATTAAAAATTGATACAATATTTTCCTAAATCCCTATGCTTTATTATACACTTATTTAACATTATAAATTGTATTAAAAAATGCTTGAATTTTTTTCTGATTTGGGATACATTTATATTTAAAAAGATAACATAAAATTGTTATTTGTTTTAGTGCCTGTTAACAATTTTATATGCAACAACAATTGCGGTCGAAGTTATAAATATAAACGTAGTTTATACAATCACCAGAAGTTTGAATGTGGAGTTCAACCAAAATTT
>NC_042495.1:102050526-102085020 GCF_005508785.2 Acyrthosiphon pisum | reverse complement strand
TCTACGAAAACATATGATGTTGATTCATAAAATACTAGAAGGCTGAAATAGTATAACAATAAAAAGACTGTATCTTAAAACTATGTAAATGTATAAACTACACCAAATCACAACCTTTTATGTAGGTAACTATAATGGACATTCAAGCATATATTTTGTGTTACTAACATAATGCCCAAATTAGTTTATAAAACCATATCGTAAATAAAGCTACTACTATATATCATCTATTCTTTTTATATTCGCGTTTTCAAATATGACATTATTGTTTAATAGTTCTAATGATGTTTTGATTTTAAAATTAATAAAAAAAATTGATAATTTGATAAGAGGTCAAATTATTGTAATATTAAAACTAACAACACAAAATGGATTCTGCTAAACTACATTTATGTATATTGTACATCTGTATGACAGGTATAATAAATACAGGATTTACATTCTGCTAATTTTGGTACGATTTAAGTAACTATTCTGATGTTATTAATACAATTGGGGTTTATATACCATGAACAATTTTTGTATAAATTGCTGTTTCCTGCTTTCAACTTTAATCATATTGGGTACTATATATGTTAGAGGATAACAAAGTTCATTTGTCAATATTATTAAAACTTGTATTAATATGTTTCTCATAAAATGTAAAATGTACACGGCTAACCATTTAAAACAAATCAAATTTTATTTTTATTTTTTTATGTTAAAACTATTTCTATTCTCTTTTTTTATTTGAAACATCAATGATATTTTCTTCATTAGCTCTTCATGTACTTTTTAATTTGTTTGTTGAATTAAACTTAATATGTCAAATGCATTTATTATTATTTTCATATTTTATTAGCTAAACATTATAAAAGTATACCAAAACTAACACTTGAACTTTGATATTTGATGGATGGAACTCAATAGAAATTGCACACAGAATTTTCCAACTCTGTACAATGCTTTATTATAATATGCATATTTAATAATATAATTTGTATTAATTAAATGCTTGAACTATTTTATATCTATTATTTTCCGATTTATGGTACACTTATTTTAAAAAGATTACATTTAAAATAACATTATCTGTTTTAGTGCCCGTTAACCGTTTTATGTGCAACAATTGCGGTCGAAGTTATAAATATAAGTGTAGTTTATTTAATCACCAGAAATATGAATGTGGAGTGCAACCAAAATTTAGCTGTGATCTTTGTTTTAAACAATTTGCACTCAGAGGAACTCTACGGAAACATTTGATCATGATTCATAAAATATTATAAGAATTTTTTTTTTTGATCCTTAGCAACAAACTGTTGAATTTGTACGATGTTAGTACACTCTAAACCGGTATTTTTATGAGGGGCAATGATTCGTCGCAAAGAACCTATATTTTTATTTTATTTGCTAAATATTATATGAGTATAAAATAATTATCACTTGAACTTCTGTACTTGATGGATACATAAGAGAAATTTTTCAAAAAACGTTCTTCCCTCCATACCTTTATTATATGCATATTTAATAATATAATTTGTATTAATCAAATGCTTTATTTATATTAAAACTAGTATTTTACGATTTGAGATATACTTATTTTAAAATGGTTACAAAATATCATTATCTGTTTTAGTGCCTGTTAACTGTTTTATGTGCAACAATTGCGGTCGAAAATATAAATATAAGCGTAGTTTATATAATCATCAGAAATATGAATGTGGAGTTCAACCAAAATTTAGCTGTAATATTTGTTTTAAACAATTTGCTTACAGAGGAACTCTACGGAAACATTTGGTCTTGATTCATAAAACATTATAACAATTACAATAATTAAATTACTGTATATTTATACAATAACTTGTATAACAGTTACTGACCAAACTTTTACCCTTTTATGGTATTTTATGTAACTATAATGGATTTTTAAGTAAAAATTCTGTGCTAATAAAAAAAATGTCTGTAATTTAAGACATTACAATATTCAAAAATTTCATCTTCTCTTTTTTACACTTATTAAATATTACATTGTCACTTTATAATTTTGAATATTATGTATATTATACTATTTTATACGTACCTATTTTTTTAAAATTTTTTTTCCCTAAATTTTATATGAGTATACAATAACTAACACTTAAACTTCTGTTTGATGAATGGTGCATAATATGAATTATACACAACATTTTCTTAACTCCCTTCTATGCTTTTATTGTATGCATTTTTAATAGTATAATTTGTATTGCACAAATTATTGGATTATCTTATGACTATGATTCTCCGATTTGTAGTACAATTATTTTTAAATGATTATATAAAAAACGACCTTATTTGTTTTAGCGCCTCTTAACAGTTTTATGTGCTACAATTGCGGTCGAAGATATAAATATAAGCGTAATTTGTTTGCTCACCAGAAATATGAATGTGGAGTGCAACCAAAATTTAGCTGTGATCTTTGTTTTAAACAATTTGCACTCAGAGGAACTCTACGGAAACATTTGATCATGATTCATAAAATATTATAAGAATTTTTTTTTTTGATCCTTAGCAACAAACTGTTGAATTTATACGATGTTAGTATGCTCGAAACCGGTATTTTTATGAGGGGCAATGATTCGTCGCAAAGAACCTATATTTTTATTTTATTTGCTAAATATTATATGAGTATAAAATAATTATCACTTGAACTTCTGTACTTGATGGATACATAAGAGAAATTGTTCAAAAAACGTTCTTCCCTCCATACCTTTATTATATGCATATTTAATAATATAATTTGTATTAATCAAATGCTTTATTTATATTAAAACTAGTATTTTACGATTTGGGATATACTTATTTTAAAATGGTTACAAAATATCATTATCTGTTTTAGTGCCTGTTAACTGTTTTATGTGCAACAATTGCGGTCGAAAATATAAATATAAGCGTAATTTGTTTGCTCACCAGAAATATGAATGTGGAGTGCAACGAAAATTTAGCTGTGATCTTTGTTTTAAACAATTTGCTCTCAGAGGAAGTTTACGGAAACATTTGATCTTTATTCATAAAATGTTATAACTATTAAAACAATTAAAACAATTAAAATACTGTTTGTTTATACAATAACCTGTATAACTGGTTACTCATTGAACTTTACCGTTTTAGGTCTTATATGTAACTATAATAAATTTTTAATTACACATTATGTGCTGAAAAAATAATGCTTGTGGAGTTTATTTATTTGTTAACTATCTTGCAAGATTCTACAATATTCAATAATTTAATTTATTATTTATTTATTTTTTGCGTGAATTATGTACATATATAAATATTTAATAATTCTGAATATGTAATGTATGTAATATTGTGTACATATATGTATATATTATGTGCTTTATTTTGTTCTCGTAATATTATTAGCGTATACAATAATTAACATTTAAACCTCAGTTTTTGATTGATGGAACACAATTGATATTTTGGCACAACATTTTCTTAACTTTTTATGTTTATAATACATATACATATTTAATAATATAATTTTTTTATCAAATAAATGATTGCATTTTATTATAGTTATTGTTTTCATATTTTGGGTACACTTATTTTAAAAATATTTTGTATGTAATAACATTATTTGTTTTAGTGCGTGCAAAAGGTTTTTTTTGCAATGATTGCGGTCGAAGTTATAATTAATATAATCGTGGTTTATGTAATCACCAGAAGTATGAATGTGTTCAATCAAAATTTAGCTGTAATCTTTGTTTTAACAATTTGCCCACAAATCACATCTACAGAGTACTTTGCTCATAATTCATAAAATTATATCATTATAAAATAACAGTTTAAATCATGTGTCTTTGCCTTCAATCTTTAATGAACACATATTATCATATCAACATATTATAATGATAAAATGATTAAATTTGTAAACTGTCTGTAAAATAAAACTGATATTGAACATTTTTATTTTTCTTACGGACTTAAACATGTTATATACGACATTATTGATTATCAATTTTATATCAATATTCATGCACTGAATATTGCGGAAAAAAACTACAAATATTATTTCTGTTTTTAAGGACATTAAAAATATGTTTGCAATAAGTCACCACAGGTTAAAACACTATGATAAAATGTATACACGGTCTGATACTTTGAAATACCATAAAGTATTAAAACACCATTACTCTTATGCAAATAAAAATGTCAAAACTATACTTAATTTTCCCAACTTAAGAGGGCCAATTATTGGGTCTGTCTTACAAGTACGTAACATAGCAAATTTAAACTCAGCAAATCACGTTTTGCATTGTTAGTTTAACAATTAGAGTGAATCGACGTATTATGATACTTGATGGTAAGAACATTATCTGTGTTATGTTAACTTTTATATGTTAGTTTAATTTTTTAGCAATTTTTGTAGATATAATATAGCATAAATTAAAAATGCTCATAACTCACTTAAAAACTGAATTATTGTTAAAGAACTCACATACCAACACAGATAATATTCTTACCATCAAGTTTCATAATAGGTCGATTCATTCTATTTCTGTACCTAACAGAACCTAACCTAACCTCGTTACAATAATTCAGTTTTTAAGTGAGTTATGAGCATTTTTAATTTACGCTATATTATACCTGTAAAACTTGCTAAAAAATTAAACTAACATAAAAAAAGTTAATGTTCTTACCATCAATTATCATAATACGTCAATTCACTCTAATTGTTAAAGTAACAATACCAAACGTTATCTGCTGAGTTTAAATTTGCAATGCTATGTACTTGTAAGACGGACCCAATAATTGGCCGTTAACATCCTCTTAATTAATGAAATTTCTGACAAGTATTGTTAAGGACTTGTGTATCCAAAACGAAAATTATTTAGGCTATGGTTAGTTTTTATAAATTAAATAATTTTGGCATGGTGTAACTACCCTAAAGAATATTCAAAATCTGTATTTTGATTTTGATAAATCATTATTATATCATGATCTATTGATATATTTATCTTTTGTTCTTTGATTATAACTTTCTTCCTGTTACTATTTTTATAGGTACCCAACATAATTTATTATAAAAATTTGAATATTCTCTTAAAATTGAAGTTACCATTTAAAATAAATCTATTTATTTTAATATGTATTATCTTTTAGTTTAGCTCATAAGTAACCCTGTTAATTTTTGATGATTCTTTTATTTTATTTAAGAATTACTTATTTTGATAATTTACATTAACTGAAAGTTCAGTGATGTTATTTTTCTTTAGTGTTTCATATTATACTATTTGATTCATATGTTGAATTAACTATTTATTTAACAAATAATTATTTGATTACCTAATTAATATTATTAGAATTTAAAATAATTAATACTTAAATATCGGTATTTGATACAATTTAAATTTCGCACGACATTCTCTATATTTTCTATGCTTAATTATATGCATATTTAATAATATAATTTCGATTAAACAAATGCATGGATTATTTGAGATTTGGCATACACTTATATTTAAAAAGATTACATAGACATTTTTTTTTTATTGATTTTAGCGCCTGTAAACTATTTTATATGCAACAATTGCGGTCGAAGTTATAAATATAAACGTAATTTATTTGCTCATAAGAAGTATGAATGTGGAGTTCAACCAAAATTTAGTTGTGATCTTTGTTTTAGAAAATTTGCCCACAGATCACATCTACGGAATCATATGATTACAATTCATAAACAAATATATTAATGAAATGATAGTGCAATGAAATAAATATACATCATTAAATGTATTATAGTTATTTTTAACTGAATAAGTTAAAATATATTTTCATTTTATGTTTAATTATATTCATGATTTTTTAATGTATCCAAACAAAAGTATATTACCATCACCTTGTTTTCATCATTTAATATATCAAGTAACAAACACATACAATTTTAAAAGTGTTTATGTTTCATCTAATTTGTTGTAAATACAAATGTTGTTTTATTTATTGTTTATTTTATCATGCCTCATTGAAATAATAATATTTGATTACTGAACATAATATCTATAATTAAGTTCCTTAACCGAATACTGAGGCAATTTCATAGTATGTATTGTAAAATATTGCACGGTAAACAGTTGTACCAAAAAAACTCCAATATTTAATTTAAATAATAAAATGTATGGTGCTGAACCAAAATATATTTGTTTTTAGCTACAAAGCAAATTTAAAAAAATAACAATAATATTCTTAATTTGGAGACACATCAAAGTTGTACAATATTGTATTAAATAGACACAGACCATAGTTTAATTAACAATTATATTTTGATTTACATCTTTACTTTCCACTCTCTAGGCTTTTGAGTTTATTCTTTTATTAATTGATGTTTCTTATGTCTAAAGGCCTGGTTACACAATACGAGTTGCTGACCTGACAGTGGACTGCTAATCATCTGTGTACTTACAAGACTGTAGCTCAACTCATCTCACCTGGTCACACTAGTGTGAGCTGATAGTGAGACCGTATAAAGTTACATGTGAGCTGCTGCTTGTGACATGGTAAGGGAAGGCGAGCAGGCGAGTAAAAACAAAATAAATTTTGCTCAGCAGTAATTGAGTAGAACAACTCTGTCGTTTAGCTCGCACTGTGTAACCAACGCTTTAGATACATAGAACAGCTGAAACTGATAAAAATTATTCACCATACTGTATAAATAAACTGGTTTTATAATATGGCTAGAACCATAACATTCTTAGATATAATTTTTTTTTTTTTTTTTTTTAGTTTATAATTGTAAACACAGTTGTCTCTGTTTTACACACAACAGGTATAGGAAAAACTACTCTTTCTACTTCAAACATAAATAATTTATGTTTGGAGTATAATTATTATACAGTAGAAATAAAAGTATCGTCACTCATTATAAAAATAACACTGAAACTTTTATATATATATATATTATATAATATTATATATGTGCAGATATTATTAATAAGTAATTGAAATATTAGTTACAATTAAAATTTTCTTGAAAATCTATATACTAAAAATAGCTTCTATATGTAGTTACCGTTCCAATGCCAAAGAAATTATTCAATAACTAAATTACTACATCCATAACTTGTATTAACCCATTGGCGCCGGAATTTTTTTATTTACAATTTTAACCAACATTTTGTTGAAAACATAATATGTTATATCTTAAAAATTATTGTAAAAAATGTATGTTGCCATACGGCGTTAATGGGTTAATTTTTTATGATTTTGTTTTTATTTATAAATTTGATTTTTATTTAAAATTATACTATTTATATTATAAATGTATATTTTCAAACATTACCGTCATCCATCTTAAATTTAATCAAAAAATCCAATTTTTTTATTACTTTTATTGTTCTTTTAATGTATACTTGAAAATAATTTCATTTAAATTTAAATTAACTTGCATTTTTTTTACCTACTAAAAATATTAAAAATCGATGAATATAAAAGTTTAATTTAAATTTGTAATTACTATGTTATTGATTTAACCAATAATATCAAAATTATTACTGTTGTTCTTTCATTTTTAAGATATCAAACATGTAAACTGTAACGCACCTAGCCCAACATTTTTGGTGTATTTTTTTTTTTTGGTAACTAAGTTGGCAATCATTTAGTGGTGGTGTTAGATTACTTGGTATTATATTTCTGTTTGTACTTACTAGACCTTAATTTCACTAATTTACGTTCATTCATGTTTTACTAAAATGTAAGTAACTACAGTAGAGTCTCAATAACTTTCATTTTTTTCTTGCCCCTTGAAGTGTTTTTAAGTTGTGTTTGAGGTATATAACTAAAAACAACATACGTCAAATTTCTTTTTATTCCCCTTGTGACTTAAGTTATTTAGACTACTGTGTATATTATAATTAGTTTTCTAAATTAATTTGAGTCTGTTACTAACCTATGATACATCAATTGGGTTGTTAATAACCTTGACACTACATAAATTTGTCAATGTATAAGGTATTTAGAAGTTAGTACTAAGGACAACAAGTATATTATATGTGGTGCTTCAATTTTACACACATTTAGTGAAGTTACTCAATTTGGATCTATTCCAAATTTATTGCTATAAATGCATATATGCTGTTCAAATTAAATTGACTTATTAATGCATTTTTAATGCATATTTCTGAAAGGGGGGGGGTATCAAAAAAAAAAAGGCATAGCTGAATGAGTGGGGATAATTTGAAAATCCCCCACGTCCCCCCTTGATTACACCATTGGTACAGTATCCAACTCATTGATAAATTTAACTCTTCTAGTATGTTACATTATATTATTAATCATATTATATTTAATATATTTATTTATATTATCATACTGGATTAAGAAGTTATTACACTATATTGTTATAAATAAAATGATTATTTGAAGTTTTTCTTAAATTTTTACCTGAATATTAGTGCATGATTTATGGTAATTATTACAATTACAAAATATCTAAAACATATATCAGCGTTGAATTGTATTAATTCGAGATTTCAGAGTTCCATTTGTTGGTGAACATCTTGATCAGAATATTGACCTCGAACACCATATGATTTCCGCGTATGTAAATGCATTTATCAAATCAACTGTTAACCGACTTGAAGTATTATTTTATTGGTTCAAGCATTCATATATATGAAAACTTACATGTATTATAAATATTATATTTTTGATTTACGGTGTGATATTCGATTTTGTTTAACGGTGCTTATACTGATATTGATTAAAAATGTACTTTATATTATGTATGGCGTATGCATATATCCATATATAGTATTATAATACCTATTATATATATATATATATAGTAATATAGTATAGGTACATTTTCTTATAGCATTGGCTGTTTAAGCTTTTTATTGATAATACAACGTATAGTAGTTGACCTAATGCATTGTTTTCTGTGGCTTAATTTTGCGCTATCATTTGTTTTACAGAAAACAACAATTACTTTGCATTCCCGTGTCCTCGGTGCAACAGGATGTACAAGCACAGGGCTAGCTTGAATAGCCATCTAAAGCTCGAGTGCGGCGTAGCTCCACAATTCCGATGCATCGCTTGCGGTAGACAATTCACTTGGAAGCAACATCTGAAGCGTCACATGGTATCCGTGCACAAGCTTTTGAATATACAATAATAAAGCCTTGTCCACAAACTATGTCTATTGGTACTATTACCTACGGCTTACATAAAATAATGTATTTTTTTTTTACAATTTACTATAGGTAGTTTGAATTTTTAAATGTTAAATTACAAAGTTTGTTTAAAAACTACCGGGACAAATGTTAGCTATACTACTATCGCTTAAAATGGTAAATGTATTTTTATCAATTACCTATTCTATAAATATGTATTAATACTTTATAAAAAAAGATTTTCTGAAATCGTCTAGAAAAATTACAAACAGGTGTCTGCACAACAACAATTTCCCAGCACTGTTGATCCGTGAGTTTTTGTCTGATATAAAAAAGCCTGTGGTCCCACGCCTTCCCTATTCTCATAAACTGACTCATCATGAAATTTTATTCTTTTTTTCTAAGAATAAAATATGCGCTAAAAGGATAATGGTTCTAAGATGTAGAAGAAATAAAAATAAATACGACTACAGAAGCCTTACCTTCGAAACGGTTCCATCATACTTTTGAAAAATTCCAAGATTGCATGATTACATTTCGTTTGGAAAAAAGTATTTTGAAAGATATATAAGTAATTTTTCTGTTAATTAAAAATTAAATCCCGGTAATTTTTGAACAGATCTCGTATACAGAAATACTATAAAAAAATGATTTAATTGTACAAATTACATCTATTGGATAGATCCATCCTAATGACGGATGAATATAGTATGTTGTAAACTATGTTCAAACGTGTGATTTAGTTAATTATTTTAAGTATATCATATAATATGTATCGAAGATCACACTTGCATTCCCCTTGAATTGTTGTTTATTTAGATGAATTTATAAATTAACTGAATATATTAGTAACATACTATAATATAATATTATGATCGTTGTAATAATACTTATACTCGATGTGTAGGCGTGACTTTCGGCCATTCGGTTATAAAGGGTGCTGAGGGTCCTGTTTTTTATGGTAAAAAGTTATAGGGACAGATCTATAACCCCCCCCCCCCCCCCCACACACACACACACACACACACACACACATACACAGTTATAATATTGTTGAATATATTTGTTTTTAGTTTATATTAAACATAAGTTTTACAAATTTTACAACAAATAAAGTTAGTAATATAATACATTTACCAAAAAAAAATGTAGGATCCAATCAATCATGGGACAACAGCTACCACTCCCGCCACAATCACACCACATACATAGGTCTATAACTAGCTGATTATTGTTTATAAATAATCTGTTTACAAATAATATTATAATCTATACTATATATTATTATATTATATAACTTTCGTGCTGCAGTTTTTTTTTACATGTGTACATGTTGAGGAGATTTGTGAGCAAGCGTATAATTTTGCAAATCGTTTTTTCTTCTCGTGTATTTCTATAAAATATTACTTATCTGCTATAGATATACCTTAAATATATGTGGAATACTGTAACAATTTACGCAGATAAAAAGATTATATCATATTTATTATGTATAACAACTTAACAATATACTCAGCGTACATAATGTTTTAAATAGCGTTAAAATTACTTTTGTCATCCCATATCAAATATTACTATATTCAAATCACCATTAAAATATGATTTTTATCGCACAAGTTGTTATTTATGATTTATTCCTACTTTTATTTAACATAGATTTCTATTATTATAAGTATGTATGACATGTATAGTTTTGCGTACCTATATTAATACATTATGTTACAAAATATGAATTTAATAAAGAATTACATTTAGGACATTTTTTCCAATACTTATTATAGTTATACAGCATAACAACAGTATAATTATGATCGCACTAACCTGAATTCGGATAATATGTTGAAAAATACTAAATCTTAAGCTGTGAGTTAGTGATATGACAAAAATATATTATTTTCAATTTGAAGTAGTTAAAAAAAAATGTGTGGCCGAGAGGAAATTAGTAGAAAATCCGGTTAATACCTATTATAATTTATAATATATTTTAATATACAGTAAAAGGCTACTATTATGTATGATACCGCATGATTTTATAATGTATAACTCATAAATTATGCTGAACGATAAACACACCACTTAAACCAAATCTAACTGTATATTATTTTATTTTTTTAGGTTTGTGGTATCCAAATGAAGTTAACGTTTGGGAATGTCGTACGTGTAAAAAAAAATATAAACATCGGCAGAGCTTACAGAACCATAAAAAGTTTGAATGTGGTGTTGAAAAAATGTTTCAATGTCGTATTTGTAATAAACGTTTTAGGCATAAATGTAGTCTCAATTCTCATTTGGGGATTATTCATGCAGTATTTGCATGAATACCTGATGCTTGAAAAATACAAATCTGGCATCAATAGAATTACAGTTATAGAATATAATATTATATTCAATTTACAGAAAATGAATTATACATATAATATATTATTGTGTTATTCTAAAATTATCGTTTATGTGGAGTATTTTGCATATTATGATTCTTTAATACTTTGAAATTTTAAAACTTACCAAATTAATACGTTTGTATTGTTAATAAACTAATATCTTACACAACACCTACTATTGTATTTATTTCAGCCAGCAATATCGCACATCTTTTTGCTCAACCGTAATTTTAATATTATTTTAACTTTTCGAAAACACATTAATTAAAACAAATGAACTGAAACCTAACAGAACATTTGATTAATGTTTGTTTTTGTATAATTTTAAGTCGTACTCATGCGTTTTGGGTTACGGAAATAGAATTTTCATTTTTATTTTACTAAAATTATCGAATATTTCCGTAATTAGCAATATCGTTATACAGTTTATCCTTTTATTTTACATTAATTTACCATTCATCTTTCCTAATTGGTTATACGGAATTTTCTATTGAAAATTGTAGAACGTGGTAGGCATGCAATGGAAATGGAATGATATGGAAATTGCATAATATTAATAGTAAATAATTATAAATTGTATTCATACACACATACTTAATACTAAATTAAAATTCTCACTTAATTATCACTCATATTAATTTTCTTTTTGTTCTTAAGCTCAACGCTGTCTAATGAAATATTTATTTTGAATTAAATTCTTCATATACACAAATAAGTGTATACGATAAAATAATACTATAATGTTAGACTCCTAGTTCATATTTTTGTTTAATCTGTTGGTGCATATTTTACCTAACAGCTAATATTAGTATCTCTAATTTAGGTATTTAATATATGTATTTTTTTCGTATTTGTTCAATGATACTTGTCAGTATCTGTCAATGGTTCTTCACTTAGGGGGCGTAAAGTATATCTAGTACATTGCTGCCCCCTTATCTAAGAAGATATTTTGCATGCGTGTGGTGTGTGTACCTCACTCCCAGTGGAGTAGGTCGAGCCTGGCAGGGTAGGGCAATGGCTTGAAGGCGAGGGAGAGGTCAGGTTCGAACCAATGTGATTGTAATGGCCAGCTGTGTTGTGACCACACTGTCCCAGGTTCCTATTATAACTACCTAATATAATATTATGTACCCGCTTACTACGTGTAGTACAAACATATTTAATTTATATTTGTTAAAATTAATGTAGATTTTAGTATTTGTGTGTTACACTAAAAAAAAATTTCGTGATAATCGTTACCGGCTATCTCATAAATATCAGAAACGTTATAATTATGTACTGCTTGTTGCTTAACGCTTGATTAAACAAACAAACATTTAATTGCGTATATTTAATTTTGCCTTTTGGGTACAAATTATTTAGGGATGACTGGGAATAGTTATTACAGTGTCACACAAAACTAAATACCATTTACTTATCACTTTAATTACCTAAACATAACATTTAAATATACATTTTTTTTCATTCATGAACCTACGACGCTGCAGAAATGCTTTCGCTATACTCCGCAACGCCTATAAAATACATACTTAAAAATGTCTTCAATAACTTAAAACAAAATGATTTACTGTTAGATTTTAAAAAATTTTCTTAAGAGGATGAATGCATTTGTTGCTTCCGTCGTTACAAACATTTGACATGGCAAGTTTTCCTTCACGAGTTTTGAATGTGTTTATAGTAGTTTTAATATTAGTGTGAATCAACTTATTATTAAACTTTTAGGCAAGAACATTATCTGTGCTTGAGTGTCGGCTTTTAATTCTTTATGTAATTTTTCAAGGGAGATATCAGCATCTTTAATTTGTGACATTTCACATACCCATATGACATATCATTCTTTAAAACTAAAATATTGAATAAATCACGAAGGTTAAGCTCAGAATAATAAGCATCTAAAAGTTTAATAATAGTTCAATTCACACTGATATCAAAATTAACTACACACAATCGAAACTAGTGAACGAAAATTTGCTTTGTCAAACATTTGTAGGGCGAAGATAACAAATGCATGCATTGCGTCCTAATAAAAATAATATCACAAGGTATAGATATAATAATAACAAAATCAAATTATTGCTTGCGCGTGTCTTTGGTTTAGAAACTAACTATTATATTGACATTTCAATTGTGATTAATACAACTATAGGTATCTACCAGTGGCGTATTTACAATTTCCTTGGAGGGGGAGCGTTATATTAGAAAAAAATTGGGTCATCAGATGTGTTTTAAATCAGCAGTCTCCACCGGGTTCCGTAATCTTTCCTTTAATCGTTATATTACATTTATAATTATGTAAGGTGCACTTATATAGGCTATAAATACTAGTAAACTTATTACCTGATATTGAACAATAATAAAATAAAAAAGATGCTGTAAATAAATGGCCAGTCACCTCTCGTAAATATGCTACTAGTGCTTACTATGTTAAAGATATTATGAGGATACCAACACGCCTTTGAATTTTCTCCCTGATCCATGCGCCACATAGAAAATCTATGTTTATCAGAACCAACCCTGTGTTGTTACTTTTAATATTAGAGTGAATTCACTTATTATTAGACTAAGTTGAGAACATGACCTGTGTCACTATGTTGGCGTTTCACGAAATTGTAATATTTTACACATTCATAACTTACATAAAAGTTAAAATATCATAAAATAGCAAACGTAGCGCAAACACAGATTTTGTTTTTAAGTTAAAGTTTGATAATAGGTGAATTCGCTCTAATACTAAAAGTAAAAACATAAATTAGTTCTGTTAAACGTAAATTTATGTTGCACGTGGATTAGAGAGAGATATTGCGCTGACATCCTCTTAAATATTAGTAACAACTAACAACTATTGTGGGTTAAGTCTAAAATATGATTCATTAAAATTTTGCACCGGTCTCCCTACCCAATAAATTATTTTGTTCTTATTCTTATTTAATGCACGTTTCTTGGTATACCATGACTATCATTAAAAAATTTAATATTTTTTTTTTAAGATGTTACATATTATATGATATTTTTGATATAACACAATATAATCTAAATTTGCACAAAGATTTTTTCCACAAATTAAGGATGTATTTTCACAACTTTTTTCGTCCTTAGGGGTTTCAGAAACATTCACTTGTCCCAAATGCGGACGTACTTATGACAAACGACCGAGTTTCGCTAAACATTTCAAATTTTGCGGCGTAGACTTCGAATGTGAATACTGTGGTAAAAAATATTCTAGATCGGATTCCGTAAAGAAACACCAGAGAATGGCCCATTCTGTGCACTCGTAAAACTATACTAAAATATTGTGTTCTAAACATATTCGTATTTATTTTATTTTATTTTATTTACTCATATATTTACATTTTATAATTTTCAATACAAATTTAAATGTTTTGTGTAATTTTTACGTATATTTTTAAGTACATACTATTATCGTATTAATAATTAGATTGTAAATTTTACCTGTAATTATGTAGACACTTGTTATAATAATCAAACAAACGACATTTTTTGAAAAAATAACCTTGTGTTAGTTAATTATTTGTTATTAAAAATATCAATATCCATGACAACCTGATCAGCCCAATTATACAATATTAACAGGACTGTGTTTGATTATTATTATTATTGTTATTATTATTATTATTATTATTATTATTATTATTATTATTAATATGTCGTATGAAAATTAGCATGTAACTCCATATTATATACATATATTCATACTTCTGTTTCGAAATAAACAATATTCTATTTTAAACAACTACAAGTAATCAAATATACATTTTATTCTAGTGTGCTGGAAGTTAAATAAACAAGATTTTTTGATAGTCGATGAACGGTATCAATGTCCCAACCAGTGTGGCAGAAGTTACAAAGCGTTACATGGTGTCAGACAACATATGCGCTATGAATGCGGTGTAAGGCCTAAATTCTCTTGCGCAGTATGTATGAAATGTTTTGCGTATAGAAACGTGTTGAAAATTCATATGTCATCAGTACATAATAAGCTCGGCGATATGATAATATAGTTGTTGATTTTAAGATCAAATTATTTATAGTGCCTATATATTGGCTATTAACAATGTATGTAGATAAACTATTCTTCTGAATAAATAATAATAATACTAAAATGTACGAGTGAAATGGAATAATATGATCGCATTTAAAAATCATTATAGGTAGTAAATTTTATAATCTTTCGTATAAATTATGATACTTTTCATATTTAACATAGGTAACAAATTAAATTTTTAATTTAGTTTTCCGCAACAGTATTTTACGATTTTGAATAAAAACGTACCTAGATCTATAAGATAAATTAACTATAAAATATATTATGTAAATGTTATATTTTCTGTTGCTCAATAAAAATAAAATAAATTTGAAAAGTATGTATATTTTTTGTATAATTTATTAATATTATGTATATGCTTGTACGTTTAGTAATAACAAACTAATAAATTACAATTATGTTATCTAATAAATAAAATATGTATTTAATTTGTATATGTGAGTTATGGAAGCTCAAGTAATATTTAAGTATAAATATTTTACTATATAGGTACTCATATATTTTTTTTTTAACTAACACATTTTTCAGTAACTTTCAGAAACATAACTGGTTGAATTTAAATTAATTGAATGTCCTGTGATCAATGTATGTTTTATAATTACAAGATAAGCAATATTGAATTTATTTTATTTATGTACCAGGGTACTTCTAACACTAAAATATTTTTTCTTTTATATTTATTATATTGAAATATATCTACAATCTATACAATTTTTTTATGTACAATAAGTATGTTTGATAATTGACAGTAAAAATAGGTTGACATGAATCTTATGATTAGGGAGGGTACCCAGTGGTAACACCTTATTACTTAAATATTTAAAAAAATATATTATACTTGTAGATGCAAAAATATAACACATGTTTGCTTACTTTAAATATTGAATATAGGTAAATTTTGCATGTGTTGTGATGAAAAATAGTACCTATGACATTAAATGTTATAACCATGTACCTATTTAATTAGTTGTAAGAACAATTACATTTTTTTTATCTGGTATTTAATTCTTTATGATTTCTCTATTTATATTAAACGGTAAACTATATAATCATTAGAATGCTTTTAATAGGTTGGTTGTTTAAAATGTTTAGCATCTAACAGCTTTTCAAACATTTTAAGTTGATTGTATATAATATAAATATTCAATATCATAAAAATACATGTTTGTTTTCTTAGATTAACTAATTTTTTTTAAGTATCAGATAAATCTAGAAATATAGGTTAATATATGGTTTTAATTATCGTGTACCAACGTATATTTTGGAATTACAGAACAATAACAAAAAAATAAAATCTATTTTAATTTATTTTATGTTAGTCAATTTTGTAATTACTCTAAAAAAAATATACCCAGTGTGTTGGCTTAACCTTAATTGGATTATGTGTATTTAGAAATACAATTTAAAACGAATATAGGTTAGTGTTTATTACTTTATTAGTAATGTTTTACTTTTGTAGAATATCACAGATTTAAAAATATTATTAAGAAAACGCCATACCCGGATGTGTTTTCTCCGTCTTACAAACGCATAGCATACCAAATTTATGCTCAGAGCTTCTAGTATGACATTAGCTTAAAAATTAGAGTGAATCGACCTATTATGAAACCTGACGGTTAGAACATTATCTGTATTTTGTTCGAAGTTTTTTACGATAATTCAGTTTTTAATGAGTTATGCGTGTATAATAAATGTAAATTAAAAATACACATAACTCACTTAAAAACTGAATTATCATAAAAAAAACCTTCCAACTAAACACAGATAATGTTCTTACTGTTATTCACTCTAATTTTTAAGCTAAAGGCATAAAACTTGAATTTCCGAGCGTAAGTTTGGTAAGTTACCGTTTGTAAGACGAAGACAACACAGCGGGTGTAGCGTCCTCTTAATACACAGCTTTTTGTATAAATGCTTCTCTCTGAATAGTATTAATAAATGATCAGGCTAATGTGACGCATTTCAGGTACTAGAATTTGGCGTTGTGTCAATGGACATTGCAGTCGCAGTTATAAGAACAAATTCCATTTGACCTACCACTTGAAGTATGAATGTGGAAAACAACCCTTATACAAATGTGACTTTTGTCTAAGGATGTTTTCGAGAAATTCAAACCTGAAGAAACACATGTTTACAGTACATAAATACATCAGCCACTGACTTAGTTCTTTTGAAATCATGTTTGATTATTTACCAGAGATTAATATAAAAAAAATTGTTGAAGGCAATAACCAAAGTATAAGCATAACATATTATGAAAAAACAAGTGAACATTTTAATTTATTTGAAATTGTTTTATATAGGTACCACTTTATACACAGCATAGGCGTAAATTTGAGGCCCCAAGCCCCCAAAATATTTCCTAACTTAACCTCGCAAGTACAATAAATATGTTAATACGTATTAATTTATATTTTTAACCATTTTTAAACCTATGACCACAATTTGTATTGTGTAATATTACTGATATAATATATTAACTTCTTTCTGACTAGTTACTAAATGAAACCGTCGTGAAGACACTATAATGGTATGAACAAAGCTCCTAAATATTAACTACACTAAGCAAATTTAAACAACTTATATATACCTAATACCTACCTATATTGTATTAATGACTTATTACTGATGTTAAATTTAGTAAACTGTTTGCATACCAATTTGTAAATACATTTTTTTTTATAAGTTTTTAAGCATTTGCTAAGTATTCGACAACAACAACAACAACAATAACAACAACAATAATTATTATTATTTTGGGTACCTTTAGGCTTTAACTATTGTTAATAACTAATTAATTACAAAATATTCATTAAAACATTTAAATCATTTGTTGAAAGTGTAATTTATGCGTTGGCTATTAATATACACACACCCATATGCATTGATTAAAGTATTGAAACTTGGGTATGGTTATTTTTTTTATTTTCAAGAATTACCTAATTTTGTTACCAGTTATCACTTTAGTCACTTCTAAATCAATGATAATAGGACGTAATAACTATAATAATCTTACAAGTTAATTTAGATGTAACTAAATAATATTGTATTTTACGATACAGTTCCTATTTTGTTTTATACATTTTTTGCCTTACAAACCAGACGTACAGTTTACAATGCTATAAGTTAATACTTAATATATTAAAATTGGTTATATACAGATACCTGATACACATATTGATATATATATATTAACATTGAACCAACTTATTTACTCATACATCATTGATTAGTTGATTAATTTGAGTTTTGTGGTTGTAGTAAGTATTTTTAATTTCATCTACCAATCCAACTATAGTAAATAGTTTCGTTTTTAAATTACAACATATCTTTTTGTATTAAATATTTTATAGTTTAACTTAGATTGTTATGTTACTATATATACTATATCTATACTTGTCGTGGATTTGTTAAGGTTTTTTTTCAAATTAATTGCTTTTGCCATTTTATTAATTTATTATTATTTTTGTAAAACGCATTAAAATAATTTGCTTTAATATTTTGCGTTCTAACATATACTCACTTGTACAATAGTTTATTGAATTTTGCCTCCCCCCTTATTTTTAACTTTTAATTGTGGTTGTCGTATACAATAATATATTGTTTAGGCGCATATCCATACGATACGGCTGTCCAAATTTGCACAAAAATAACTGTTATCAAAGTTATAAAAACTAATGTTCATTTGGCTTTCATCTAAAATAAAAATGCGACCAACAACCTCGGTACAAGTGCAAGATTTGTCATAAGCTGGTTCATCGGAAATCCAATTTCAACTTAACACCTCAGATATGTACTTCACTCATCTTTTTCACCCTTTTTCAATTGTTATCCAACTTCGGAAGAAAGGTCAAATATTTAACAATATCGTTATATGTATTTGCTTATGCTTATACTATTAAAAAAAAAAAAATTCCATGCGTTTATTATTTTATTTATTATGTTGTATATTTGTACACTATAATTTATACATATATAATGCAAATAAATAGATCGAACGATCAGAACGATAACAATGATTGAAAGGTGATTTTATTGCATTGCTTTTTATATTTTTGTTTAGTTATTGCTTATGTTATCATCATAATACACAGGTATAGTAAAAGCACTTATTTTGGTGCTGCTTTCAATCACAACTTTGATGAAAAATAAAATAGAGAATATCAAATGCAATTCTGTTAAAGTGCATATGATATTGCTTTTTTAAGTTTTCCTTAAAAATTGTTTTTTACTGTATCTTACTTTTTCTTATTTCAGGTGATCGAGATACGTCATTTTGCAAATCAGCTGTATACCGCAATAGCACTGTTTTAAACGGATTATGTCCCTTTTGCCCAACAAAGCTGAAAGAAATCAATTGTTTAGATGAGCATGTTCTAGATTTCCATAAACCCTTATTGTTAGCATATGATAGATCAAATAAAACCGACAGAAATTGTCCGACAAATCAATGAATCGATTGTGGATGTATCTTAAAATAAATGTTTTAGGGCCGTTGTTACAATGTCCGGTTAAAGTTAACCGACACTTTACCGTACATTGTAAAAACGGTCCTTATTCTGTCTCGAAATACGGGTTTTTATTGAACAAACTACAAAATCAATGCACACGTTTGGTATAGGATTTTTAATTTTATGAAGTCGCTCGCGTTTGTTAATTGCTTTTACCCGCATTACGACAAACGGTAAGTACCTAATCTATATTTAAGAGACACTGGTAGTTACCTACTCTAGTATATACAATTTATACAATATGCTTCGGGGCGGTCTATTAGCTTTTACGCTAGTCGTATAGAAGTATATCTTAAATATAGGTAGGCGTACTAATAATTTTGTGAGTTTTGTTTTATGCACATAATAATATTATAATATTGTTATACACTTGTACACTGAAAATCGTACTGCATCGAGGTAGAATCAAGTTGTATTAAATTGTATCGTTGTTATTTTCTCAGTTGAACCTGCGAACCAGCCGTTGTTTTATCATCCGTGTCCGAACAACTGTGGTAAAAGGTACAAATTCAAAAGCAGTCTCAGCGGCCACTTGAATTACGAATGCGGTAAGCCACCACTGTACAAATGTCCGTACTGTCCGAAGAGATGCACGTTGAAAGGCAACATGAAGAGACACATCGTATTGGTTCATCACAGGAAAGCCATCGAGTCTGATTTCAATCTGCAATATACCAGGAAAACTTCGCTTTTTTAATGAACTTGCAGTTTCCTGTGTGAGATCAGTGGTTATCATTTATTTATACCCACCTGCTTTATGTTATATATCGTATGTTTTTATTTATTGTTATTTGTACAGTTATAAACATTTTAGGTATTATAATCAATTATTACACAATATACCGGTTAAATACATAATATTATTTTTATACTAAATATTGTACATATATATTATATATTGTATGTAGATATCTAGATAGAAATAATACATTTCAATATTTGTATTCGTCATGTATTTGGCAGTTGTCACTCTGACCATGGAGGATTATCGATAACTTCTTTACTATTCCAGTATCCACAGAAGCATTCCAAAAAGATCGATAATTCTTTCTTCGGACTTGCATGTATGTGTATGTGATTATTATAAATATAATGTCTGTACCGCGGAAGTCAAGTAAGGCAAGTCACACAAATCAAATTTTACAGGAGAGACAAGACAAAATATTTAATGTTTGTCTCAATGGACTTAACAATTGTATTCTTCAAAAATATTATTTTGTATTACTTTTCTTATGTATCACGCTGGACATACGTTTCAATAATCGTATCATATAGTTTAGGACTTAAGTTAGTACACTGCTTGCTATCTATGCATTTATTGTATATTGGACTTACGTTTTAATACCTTTAAAAATATAAAAAGAAGGCTATTCTGATTATGTAACTAAACTAATATTTCAAAAAACTGACTAACGTTAATTTACTTCTGTGGTACAGATGTGTATATTGTATATAAATATTATATATGAAGACCCTACCCTTCTTCACACAGACTCAAGCGTTAAGATTATACTCTCATGGTGGATGGGATAACCTCAATATTTCTGCCCTAATATTACAAAAACTGAAATGTTTAATGTCATATTGTTATTTATAACTGTCTCCCGTCTATTCTGTTGGGCTATTCGTCTTAATATTCAATGTTGGCGTTCATTATTGAAAATCGCGAGTAAAATATTAAGTATTACCGAGTTCACTTCAAGTTAATTTAATAGTATATTTTGTCACGCCTGCACCGAAAGTTTGGTTTCCGATGACGGTTGAAGCGTTGGAAACCGATCTTTTCCGTCCAGCGGGCGATAAATTGGAAATCCCCAAAAGTACCGGGCAGTAAAATGAAAATCCTCAAAAGGGCAGGGCGCGCATATCATGCGTATCCCCTGTACAACCAGACACTGAAATCTATACCAGGGTCCTTCCAAAACATAAACTTTTGGTTACATCTTATATTCATATTATAATATGCATGCATGACGTTTAAAATAAATAAAATAAAATCGTTTTTTTTTTCATGGAATATTGTTTTCGTAGAATAGTATGGTTTTTGCATAGATCCCTGCATTACCTTTGCCGGGATCGACGAACGCAAACGGATCTATGCAACAACAAAACTATTCTACGGAAACAATATTTCATGAAAGAAACAATTTGGTTTTATTTATTTTACGCGTCAATTCGCATTCACAGCTACGTCGTGTGTCGTGTCGTGCGAGGCTTGGTTATTATATGGTTACGACTGGTAACCAATATGGTTTAAAAGTTGAGCAGTATTCAATTCTTGGTATACTCGGTTGACACATGGTTATTACATGATACCAAAAAAGTAATATCCAATCACAATAGGTACGATTTGATCGACACGACGCAGCTGCGAATCCGGCTTTATGCATCGATGTTTTAATATGAATATAAGATATGTAACCAAAAGTTTGTTTTCTAAGGACTGTGGTATAGAATTCAGTGTCTGGTTGTGCAGGTGATACGCGCGATGTGTGCGCCCTGCACTTTTTGGGATTTCCACTTAACCACCCGGCATTATGGGCGAGAAGTTTTAAGTTACGCCGTTCAATCAAATTAATAAATATTTAATATCATGGCCATATTATTATTGCAGATCGTTGCATGTGCGTGGGCGGATGCAGCCGGTCGTATATCTTACTATACTATAGGGTGTCCCAGCAGAAGCGCACACTTTAAGATGGCCGGGATTTTTTTTTGTTTCTGGGTGGACAGCACTGTTCCGATGTTTTTCTTATCTTATAACATCATCCCCCATTTGTCATCGCAAAGCAGTTTTTGGTATTCGTCGTCATGGAGAGGTTCACAGATGAACAACGTGTAACAATTGTGGGGACACCCTACAAGTGCGGAGAGTGTGTCAAGGAAACAATTGCGAAAGACTTCGGACTCTGATTGGTGGCTTTCTTTGTTCACAACTGAGCCAGTTTTCTTCGAATTTTTCTAACAAACGAGTTGCAGTCGCTCGCGTAGGCGCATTGTTTCGTTTTCGTCCGAAGATTGTCTGAAGCTCCGCAACGTTTCCGCGACACACTGTCCGCACTTATAGTGCGTTTTCACTATTGTTACGCGCTGTTCAACTGCGAACTTCTCCATGACGACGAATACCAAAAAACTGCTTTGAGATGACAAATGGGGATGTTATAAGGTAAGAAAAACATTGGAACAGTGCTGTCAACCCAGAAACAAAAAAAATCCTGACCTTCTTAAAGTGTGCGCTTCCGCTGGACACCCTATAGTACAAGAAAGTATTGCATCGGCATCAGCAATTCGAGTGCGGAATATAGCCGCAATTCGAGTGTGTGGTAAAATATTCAGAAGCGCTGATGCGCTATAACATCAAGAACCAGTGTGAATATTTACAACATTATTAGCCTTGATTAAGAAGACTGTTTCCGTGCATGTGAGAAGCTGAGACTGACGTGTCACACGTTTCGTCAGCCTCTACATATATATGTATCATAATCGTTATATTAGAATATTATTGTTTTAGGAACGTTTTATTAATAGGTAAGCTACATCCTACCTGCATAGTATACAAATCACAGCATTGTATTAATTATTGTCGCTATGGATTATGAATTATTAATTGTATGAATGTGAAATCTTAAGAAGAATATAAAATTAAAATAACCTACCTACTAGATGTGTGTAAATTGCTAAATCCTAACATTTTTCGTCACCACTTGTAAACTTAACTATATTCCTGCTGCTGTTGCCGCATAGTACCTATGCTGCAGTATGCTTGAAGGACTCGAGAGTGGTTACCAATGAGATTACTATTTAAATTATACAATTATACATTTTATAAATTATAATATACTGAGACAATGAGTTCATAACCTTACCAAGTAACTATAAAAACCACGGTATACGTACCCAAGTATTTCGTATGATGTCTCGATCTATAATAATCCTCTGTCCGCGTTACCGTTTATTATTTCAGTGTCCCGGTTCATGTGCTCGAACGGATGCGGTCGGTCATACAAGTACAAGCAAGGATTAAATCGGCATCAGCAATTCGAGTGCGGAATGCTGCCGCAGTTTGAGTGTCCGGTGTGCAAAAGAATGTTCAAGCAGCACTGGGGCATTAAGAAACATATTGAGAAAATTCACAACATTAATTTCGATTGTATACCTACTATCTAGACCGCTTCGACATAATGTGTTATAATTACATTAAACCATCTACATTATAATATGATCAATAGGTATAATTATTAATTACGTATCTACCTAGTTCAAATAGTCACAGCATTATGTAATGTACCTATTATTTATAATTTTTTTATTAATGTGCAGTCAAACTAAGAGAAAAAGAAATAAAAAATGTTTTTATAGATGTGTATTTTAACTGAATGTTAATATTTTATTTACATTACATATAGGTTTTAATAAGGTACATCCTATATAAAATTAAAATTGTTATGTGCTGCACTCTTTAATCAAATTAGTAGGTAGGTAATACATTGTAATAACATTGTCGTCATTCCTATACCTGCACGCAGCCGTTGTCGTACGGCGTACACATGACTTGACCACGCTTTATACTATTGTAAGGCCCAAGTAGAGTTTATCGACGATAATTTTTCTATAATTATTATAATATTACCATTTACCAATATGATAATTAATAATTAATAATAGCCGTACCAACAATATAGTGTCTATATACATAAACAGTATTCTTAGGTACCTAACTGTATATGACTCCATGATATAATCATCTGTCCGCGTTACCGTTTATGGTTGCAGTGTCTCGGTTCATGTGCTCAAACGGTTGCGGCCGGTCGTACAAGTACAAAAAAGGAGTTACCCAACACCTGCGCTTCGAGTGCAGCATACCTCCAATGTTCAAGTGTTCGCTGTGCCACAAAACGTTCAAAAGGCGTAGCCACCTCAAGTTCCACATTTCTAGCATTCACCGCGTATTCATCAAATGAGTTTAGACCGTTTAACAGGAATATATTTGAGTTAACGATAAATATTATACGTTTAATAAGAAATACCTATAGTTAACCAATCCTGCAAGTCGTGATATTAGGTATATTAATATTGGATCAATGTGCAGTCAAAAGAAAAATATAAAATACAATTAACCTTATAGACGTGTATTAATTTACTAAATACTAACATTTCATTTCGCTTTAATATATTCATGCATGAATAAAATAAGATTCGTCACTCCTACCTGCAACTGATTAAGCTACAAAAATCAATGACAGTGTATACTTGTGACACAGAAAGTGTTTAACAATAATATACTTGCTATAATAATATAAGAAATAATAACTGTACCATACATATAAACCATAAAAACGTATGTAGGTATAACCGTATGACGTCGTGATCCATAATAATTGTATGACCTTTTTACCGTTTATGATTGCAGTATCCCGATTTGTTTGCTCGAACGGATGTGGCCGATCATACAAGTACAAGCAAGGAGTTATGCAGCACCTGCGTTACGAGTGTGGCATGATTCCGAAATTTAAGTGTTCGGTGTGTGGCAAAACGTTCAAGCAGCGTAGCTCCTTTAAATCCCACATTGTTTTAGTCCACCAGATACTCATCGATTGAGTAGACCATTTCACTAAAATTAAATTGAATAAACTATTTTACGTTTAATAGGTACTTAGACAACTTTTACGAGTTGTACCATTATATATAAATTATGGATTTTTCTTTTTGTAAAGTACAGTCAAAATAATATGTTAAAATAAAAATAACCTTATAAATGTGTATTAGTTTACCAAATATTAACATTTTATTTCACCTAAATATATTCTTACCTCAACAATCAAAATGAGAGCACGCATAAATAAAATAGGATTCGTCATTCCTATACCTGCAGCTCATAAAGCTACAAAAATCGGCGACAGCGTATACTTGTAGAGGCAGCGTGACACAGAAAGTGTTTACCAACGATAGGTACTTGTTATAATAATATAAGAAATAATAACTTTATACGTAAAAACGTGGGTAGGTAACCGTATGACGTGATCCAGAGTAATCGTTTGCATTCTATTGGATTAATGTGCAGTCAAAAGAAGAAATTAAAATTAAAATTACCTTATAGATGTGTATCAGTTTACTAAATATAAAAATTTTAATTCACCTTAACGTATTCTTACTTGTACAATCAAAACGAGTGCACTCGTGAATTATATATTCACATATTATGTTTCGTTACTCCTATCTTCAGATGTTTACCACATAACTTGATCACAGTGTATACTTGTTGTGGCCCAGTCTCCCAGAGAGTGTTTACCAAAACTACAATTTCTTATATTTTTAATAACTTTATGGCGTCGTGACTCGTAATCCTTATTAATCGCTTGTCCTTGTTATATTTTATAATTACAGGGTCCCGATTCGTATGTCCGAACGGATGCGGCAAGTCGTACAAGTACAATAAAGGAGTTATCCAGCATCTGCGTTACGAGTGTGGCGTGATTCCAAAGTTTAAGTGTTCAGTGTGTGGAAAAACGTTTAAACAGCGTAACGTCATGAGGTTCCACATTGCCAACGTTCACCACATGATCTCCGATTGAGTAGACAGTTTCACTGGAATATTATTTAATATATTGTAACTTACAATTATTATTTTACGTTTAATAAGAGGTACCTAGCTTGCAAATAGAATAAGTTGTGGTATTATAGTAATATTGGATTAATGTGCTGTGAAAAGAAGAAATAAAAATTACTTTATAGATGTGTATTAGTTTACTAAATATTAACATTTTATTTCACCCTGACGTATTATTTTACAATTTCTCATATTTTTATTAACTTTATGATTTCGTGATCCTTGTTAATCGCTTGTCCTCGTTACATTTTATAATTACAGTGTCCCGATTCATGTGCAAGAAGGGATGCGGTCGATCGTACAAGTACAAGCAAGGAGTTATTCAGCACCTTCGATACGAGTGCGGCGTACCTCCGAAGTTAAAATGTTCATTTTGTGCCAAGATGTTTAGGTTTCCGAGTGATATGAAAAGACATGTCGTGTGCACACACCACGTAATCGTCGACTACCCTTAGCCGCAAAACGTTAAACGTGCCTATACCGTGTCGTCTAATTACGATTACCTACTACCTATTATATATACTATATATACATGATTTTTTGATGATAACAATATTAATTTGTTGTTATCTGTCTTGTTATAATTTTTATGTTAGGTAATAATATAATATATACTGATCAGTGAAATATTAAAATATAGTACCTACCTATGTTTTTGTGTTCGATATTTATTTAGGTACATTTATACCCGTTTACTTTTTTTCTTTTTTTTTCATTTTAGAACCTTTAGTTGATAACCATTACAGTTAAACTAACCCGTTTGCTTTATTGTGTAGAAAAATAATGTGTACGTGTTGCAGTGTTTGGAAGGAACGGGTTCCAAAAGGAACGGATTCTTGGAACGAATTCCTTTTTCAGGAACGGCACGATGAACGAATTCCTTTTTATAAAAAAAGAACGAGAAAATGAACTAGTTCTTTTTTTCAAGGAAAAATAACAAAATTGTTCGTTCCTTTCTAGTTCCAATAATTTATACCGATAAGTATGTAAATAATTGAAATTAAGATATATTTTTTTTAAAGTGCTTAATGTATATTGCTAATTAGTGATCGTTATCGACTATCGACGTTATATAATCGATATACGTTGGCCAACAATTTAATTTTAAAGAAAACCTCAAAATAGAATTATAAAATATGAACGTACTTGTATAGGTATTATATTAGAATTAAAAACTAAAGAAGTATGCGTATGAAAAAAAAACAATAATGATAAAGTAAGAATTTTTATTTTATTTGGAACTAAAAAAGGAACTCGTTCATTTTCCAAAGGAACGACAAAGGAACGAATTTTTTTTTTTTTTAAGGAACAAGGAACGGAACGAATTCCTTTTTATAAGGAACTTGCCAAACACTGACGTGTTGGCAATATATTGTTACTTAACGCATTTTCATCATGATAGTGTAGGGCTACTGCGAAAGTGTTTTGTCGGAAGATTTTTGAAAAAAAATCGTATTGTGCTTTTACTATCATAGCTATATAATATACTGCTTTATAATAAAGCTGTTATTATTAATGTGTTGTTCCTTACGACACATTTCTTCAGTCTGTTATTTGCTTTATATCCGCCCCGTTGTGTTTTATCTTCGACCTCGGTTCACGCGTATCTATGTATTGTTAGTTTTACAGCTTGATTGCTTATGAAGTATTGAGCATACAATATAACTGTTGGCTTTTTTATGTCTTATATGTTGTAGTTTTTATGTCCACACACTCGTACCGTATACAACACTGCATTCTCTATATAGATATACTACTCAATTGATTTGGGTTTAGACAAAAGCTGAAACGATTGGAGGGATTTATCCTCCACGAGAACACCCCTGGATATTTCACAACACTAGGTTAGTTGTAACTTAATGACAGGTGTTGTGTGCGTGTGCTAGTGTGCGAACTTAAGCTGTATTATATTTAAATATTACTGTCATACCAATATTCACGAGTTTTTATTTTGTTCTGTTTTTGTTCTCGGCCTCGTCCATATGCGTAGGTTTCTTGATACCAAATGAACCGGAAGACTATACTTACGAAGATCACATGATGAAGAAACGCGCTGCCGCCGCTGCTGCTGCCACCGCTGCCGCTACAGCCGCCGCCGCCGCCGCCGCAGCCTCCCTGGAGCGGATCGTGTGCCCGAACAATTGCGGCCGCACGTACAAGCGGGTAGAAACCATGACGCGTCATTTAGAACATGAGTGCGGTATCGATCACAGATTCAAGTGTCAAATGTGTCAGCGCAAGTTTGCGTACCCCTTCAGCTTGAAGAAGCACATGTTTCAAAAGCACAAACGATATCTGGTTACTTCCCATACTTGAACATCTCCGTCCCACCAGTAGACCCGTCTCACACGGCGCATCTAACATGGTTCAAATCGTCGATAATACCGTTCACAATAACAATATTATTTTGCACCTATATAGGATTCGTGTCGGAACAATGTGCTGCAAATCTGTGCTCGTTGTACCGTCTTTGACATTAGATTTGACATACAGATTTTCACCACGAAAATCGTTTACCTACGATTACGTTGAAAGTTATCGATATTCTCGCATTGTGCCATAAATAACTAGTAAAATTAAGTTTAAAAATAGTAATTAAATAATTAAAATCTTATTCGATCATTTTTTTAAATATTTTATTTTTTTACTTTCAAAAATTAAAACGATGCGTAGTGGATACAAAATACTGAATACAAAATTAAATATTTGGACATGCATTTCAGACGTTATGCACTTATACCACAATAATCCCAATATAGTTAAAAATTAAATTATATGTTTAAGATATATTTGAATTAATAACGAGTCAACTATAACCTATTTTTCAATTTGTTGATTATTTTTAAAACTTTTGTCATAATTTTAAATGATTTTATAAACTTTTTTTTTAGATAAAAACATCTAAATTGTCGTATATTAATTGCCAAGAGATTAAAATAATCGTATTATATTAGACGTCTTATTTTAACGAGGTGTTTATTCTTTTATTGTCAACAACAAGTAATTAATTAATTTATTTAATATTTCTTTTAGTCATAGTTAGGTACTATACTCACTACTTCATTTTATGTTTATTTTTTTAAATTTAACATAAAGACCGCGGCAACTCTGGTCATTGGCCTGACAGTAACGTGTTATAACATAATATTAGGGTATTTTAAATACATACATATAGACTTAAACTTAAAATTAGAAAGGTTTAATTTTATGTTTAATTCACGACTTATGAATGTTTTTGTCGCAGTGGCGTAGCCAGGATAATAATATAATATAATATGAAGTATAGAGGCCTGTGATTCCATAGAGGTACTGCCCCCCACCGGACACTATAAATAATTATGTTATATTATATAAACTAGTATAATATATAAATATAAGGTTATTAATTATATACCTATTTAAAATATACTGAAATAATAAATTGTTAAATGTTTAATTTAATTTAATTTTTCAACAATTATGCGTTTAAAAAATAAAAACAATGGATACCTTTGAATAATATATTATATTTAGAACTCTCCCTCCCCCAGAAAAATGTTAAAAAGCACAACACAAAAACACCCAAAACACACAGGGGCCTGGCTACGCCACTAATTGTGTGCGTTTATTTTTTACCGGAACTATGTGTCACATACTTATCTACTCCATTAAAATATTTAGTGCCGTAATTTATTGTTAGATAAAATGTTTAACCCGTTTGTTTTGGTATGTTCATAATTAATATTATTTTTTAGAATATTTTTTGATATTTTAATCAAAACTATTTATAAAAAGATATATACATTGCGAAATATTTTGTTAAATTTAATCTATAATAATTAATAACAATGTGCAAATGTACAATAAAATTTTGGACCAAAAAATTAGTAACTTTTATTATATTTCTGTAAATGTCTAATAGCAATGCCGCATCCATGCATACATTGTACACTGAATTTAAATGTGAATTTAAAATCTACAAATTTACAAACCTATTGGTAAATCCGTAAATTTAAATCTTTCGGAGTCGTCAAAATTACGTATTGCAGAACTTGTGAATTCTTGTTGTAAATTTAAGTTTATGATAGCTGACACAACTCAATATAATCTGTACAAAATATTTCAATGATATGTCTTAACATTGTATAAAAATTAATTTCTTAATGGTGTATAAAAATTATTGATTAATTATAATAAGATTATCACTGATAACACAAATTTGTTTATTATATTATGTTATATTTTTTTCGTCTACATTAGTGCTATGTTATATAATAATGTAATCAGAACAATTAATATATAATTGTAGACAATAATTATTTACTAATAAAAAAAATAGCTTAAACAAATTGTACTTTATATTTCTTTAACAAAATCAATGTTATAATAATGTTTGTGTTTATCGAAAGTATGTATAGGTAGTACATAATTTTTAGTAGTAGTAGGTGGGATTATTGTCTAAGGCAATTATTTATGAAAAGAAAACAAAAAAATCTCCTGATAAATTTCAGAATTAAATAAACAATGATTTAAATTTAAAAGTTGTAATAATTTATACATATAGTTATATATTTTAATTATATTAACATTAAAGTAGGTTCCTAATTTACTTCTATAATTATGTTTGGAAGCGTAATAACACAAAATATCCATATTTTTTTTTACAAATTTTGGTTTAAACTTTTTAGTTTAAACTAAAATAATTAGTCCATAAGTTTATTAATTCTAGCCTTTTTATTTACTCATATATTTTTTAATGTTTGTTTACAGGAATATATTACTCTACATGGGACTTTACTATCCTAGTTAATATTGTTTGGCAATACAAAATCAGTAATTTGAAATTTAACTTGAAGCTGTAATTCAACAAATTGCACATATCTCAGAAGTGATGCAATGAAGGATTAAGATGTAATGTCTGTTTACCAAAAATATTTTCTTAATCTTAAACATTATTTATTCATACTAATTTAATATTGTATCGTATATAATAAACTACTAATAATTCTTTGTTTAAATTTGTGAAAAGTGTATGCTGTCATTCAAACAATGCACCAAGGCTCTATAAGTAATCAAGAATCATAATTTATTTTGGAAAAGAAATAGATAATCTAATATTAATGTATAAAAATCAAACAATATTACAAGTCATCACTTATAGTTGCTTGTTACTTGCATTTTCTTTTCAGTTTACATTTTTTAGTAAGTTAACGAACCGCCTGATATATTGTGTTTATCTAGAGTATATACTTAATCGTAGTTACAAACTTAAATATTAATATTGTTTGCTTGGTTGTTGTGTGATTGATCATGATATTTTAAACAATATTGAATTGTTAATTGCTGACATTTTATTTTATTGAAATACAGATAAATGACATTTAAATTAAATTTGTGTCGTTTTATCTTTTGTCGTTATCAGGTGCTGACGAGTCTACTGCAATGCCACTTATGTATCGTTGTCCGAAAAACTGTGGTCGACGATATACACGAAAAGATTCAATGAATCGACATGTAACATATGAATGCGGTGTTGAGCCACAGTTCAAATGTAGTTTTTGTAATAAGACTTGTGCCCAAAAGTATAATCTTAAAAAACATATGATCACTGTGCACAATTATATTCATTTTAACCACTCCTAATTATTGTATTACATATTTAATTTTATGAATATTAAAAATGTGTAAATGTATGTTAATTAGAAATACTTCTGTTTTTTTGTTATACTATTAACTATTTAATTTTACAGATATTTTTAATTCATATTGTTTATTTATTGTTTGTTGTGGTGTGGTTTGAAAAATGTACAACAATAATTTACTATGATGTACAAAATACAATATATACATGTTTGAGTTGAAAAAGTGTTTCTACAAAAAAATTAATACAATTTTCATTAATATTTTTTACTATTATACAACTATACTTTCCTGAATTAATTGGTAAATTGATGATTATAAATAAAAAAGGTACAAAATTAATAACATTCTAGTGTTTATATATATGTTTATTGTATAAATTATATATATATTATACGTATTTAATAATTTATATGTACTATAATATGTAATAATTAATTATAACAGTGCTTTATGGCTATAGTTAACTACTAATAAAATATGATTGTTATAATATTTATTTATTTCATACTAATGACATTTATTTTTTATTTTAGAAATCAGAATTACAACTAAACTTAAGCCAGATGCAGTTCCGGTTTTTTCAATATCTACCATTCCTCAACAACCAGAATCACAAAAACAGGAACCAAAGAAATGTTCTGTATCTGAAACTACAACAGAAAATTGTTATCGATGTAAAAATTGTAAAAATATAATTTTAGGTCCAAATCCTGAAAATCTGTATGTGGAACATATCTTGACATGTCTTGATGCAAACAATTTTGAATGTTCAATATGTTTTAAAAAATTTGCCCATAAACGTGGTCTTACTAATCATTTAAGACTTACCCATTTAGTTTTTGACTAAATATTATACAAAATATGATAAACAATAACTTGAAATATATCTACTGATTATTTCATTGAAAAAACACTTATTTTAATTACACTAATAGCTTTTTATTAATTGTTAGTTTCGGCATAGGGCCTGTAAGATATGACATTGTTTTTAAGACTAGAATATCCATTTTCTTTTCTTTTGTTAAAATTAATTGTTATTTATTACTTTTTAATTGAAATCACAGACACCTTATACAATGAACATAAACAATATTGTTTCAGTAATATTAACAAATAGGAAATAAAAGACTTTAATTATTTTATTTTAAATTTAATGTTTTGAGTAGGTAGACGACGAACAATGTTACTGAATTTAAGGTACTATAGCAAGGTTGGTTTTATGAACATTAATATATAAAATTCTCCCTCCCATAATAATGATAATGTAGGTAAATAGTTATGACAGGAAAATTTGAAACACAGCATGTCCTTTAAATGTATATTACTGTCAGTGGCGTAGCCAGGAATATGAAATGGGGGGTGTTTTGAGTATAGATTAAAACCAAGTTTTTACAGTTTTCGTATATAAAAAAATTTAGGGTTCAGGACTTGACTTGTTGCACTAAAAATTATCGAAATATGCAGTTAAAACTCTCAAAATATTATGCTTAAATATATTATGTACTATGTAGCAACATGTTTATATTATTTTTGAAAAATCATAAAACATTGCAATTTAGGTAATAAAAAACTAAAAAATAAGTTGGTATATAAACCTGTTAAATAAATAACAACTTAATTTTTAAAAATACTGGCATACAATACTACGTTAATAAATAAGTAATAACGAATAATATGATATGCGAACACCGTGATAAACGAATACGAATCTACTGATGTTCGTTTCTTCATACGATCTACAATCTAGATGTCAATTATAGTTTAAACACAGTTTTGTCACAAAAAGACTTTTGAAATTTTACATATGCAAACATATGGCCAACTTTAGCCAAGCTCCACCAACAACTTTAACAGCCCTCCGACCTTTTTACTTAAAAATGTATTTAAAATTTACTTAATTTTTTAAGCTTATTCAATTTTATAATAGTATGGTATTAGGCTTCGGTCTCCCCAAATCTCAAAATTATCGTCTATTGTACCTAAAGATATTTTTCAATGTTATCCAAATATAATTTTTCCCGACAATTGTATGTACATTTAAGTTGAAAAATACACAAATATGCAAATTCAAACTTTGTATTTAATTTCGCCATTTCATAAGACAAATTTATAACTCGCAAGCAGTCCCGAACTCTATAAAAAATATATTTATTAAGAGGGAAAATGTCATGGGGGGGGGGGGGGG
>NC_042495.1:102015533-102050476 GCF_005508785.2 Acyrthosiphon pisum | reverse complement strand
CCCCCCCTGGGCTACGCCACTGATTACTGTTACTGTTAGTTAAATAATAATTTTTGTATTTTTAATGTATGTTACTATTTATCTAAGATTAAAATCAAAACTTGTTTTTTCTATGCTTTTAAAATGTTTACCCCAATAATCACTGTAACATAAATACTAGTAGTATTCTGTTTGTAATTATTGTTGATATTGTTATTATTAGTTGTATAACTATGTGCTTGCTAAGACTAACAGTAGGTGTAGTTTAGTTACAACCTAATTGTATAATATAATTAATAATTTGTACAGTAAGTACATAGTTATGGCCTAGTGAATACTTTTTTGGTGGAAATATCACTTAAACAAATATAACTTTATAAGTAAACACTTTAAAATATATAAAAAATGCTTATCGTCACAATTAATAATTAATAATTATTACCGATAACCTTATCGGAAAATGAGAAAACCCCATACATGAACAAATCATCAAATAATGAACTTGTGAAAGTAATTGATAATGTATTCTAAGTTTAGTGTGTAGACTTAAATAAATAATAATAAACTGTGAAAAAACCAAACTAATTTTTTTATCTATCTTTACAGATACTATGTTTTGGCTTACCAAATTGGATGAAATTGTAAAAAACAACCCTTCAATTTGTCCAAAAAATTGTGGTCGAAAATTTGGAGGACAAAATCGAAAAGGTAATCTTAAATTACACCTGTTGAGAGAATGTGGAAAACCTGTTACTTGCCTAATGTGTATGAAAAAATTCAATAATGTACGCAATTTGAAATATCATTTGGGAACTGTTCACAAAATTATTTATAGTTCTTAAAATTTAAAGAATATTGATGTATTGTATGTTTAGTTTTTACTATTATTATGTTAACTATGTATATTAATATTCTTAGTGACCAAAAATAATATTCCAGATGTTCAACATGTTATTATTCAAGCATATTACTTTTAATCACCCAATTATTAAAACTCTAAACGAATTTGTTATATCATCTTATTTTTTATAACTTTATACTGGTATAAGATTTACAACATGTATAATAATATGATGTATACACCATGATTAAAAATATAAATATTGAACATTGGTACAAACTTTTTATAATAACAGTTATTTTTTATTGTCATCCTTTTACTGGAAATACTGATTAGTATTACTGGAATGTTTGATACCCAGTAGGTTTGTTTTATCAAATGTTCATATAAAACATATGCTTAAAACCGAACACTAATGAAATACTTGTTTTGATATTGATTATTAAAATAAATATTGTAATAATCATACGGATAATAGTTATATATATATAACTATTATACATATGGTTATGATTATATTATAAACATATTTGGCGTAAATATTAAATCTTTTTTAAAATTATTATAATGAAATCTTTGTTGGCTGTTGCATTATTTAAACCAAAATAAAAATTAAACAATTATTTTTATTGATGTGGCCTCAGTTTTAGCTGCACAACAAATAATTACGTAACTAAAAGTGAGATTTTGCCATTTTTTTTATGTATGATTGAAAAAATTAACAATATCTAAACCAGCTTGAATTATATTATTTTGGGTTGTTATATTCGTTGACTGTATTTGAACATTTTATTTTATTGTGGTGTACTTACTTTTACTTTCAGACTATATGTTAAAAAAGAATGATGTGTACGCTAATGAAAATCCTGTGTATTGCCCGAAAAACTGCGGACGGTGTTACAAGGGTATGTGGCGTAAATACAACTTGCAGAAGCACTTGAAATATGAGTGTGGAGTAGCACCACAATTCAAATGCCTAGCCTGCCCAAAAAGCTTCTCGTTGAAAGCAAATTTGAAAATGCATATGCTAGTTGTTCATAAAATAATTTTAGGAACTAATCACAATACTATGTCATAATAGTTTTTGACCATTATATATATTGACTTTAATCACACAATAAAGAATGTTAACTTTTAATTTAGTGCCATATATACAATTCGTATATAATATATATATATATAATATGTTTACCAATTAATTTTAAATTAGTATTGATTTACTGTTTAAATTACTGTTTTGTTTTTTTTTTTTTTTAATTTCAAATATATATTTAAATTAAATGGCAAAAAGTGTAAATTAACACTGTTTGTTAATTTAAGCTGTATATTATTATTCTAGTATTTTGATAGGAATACAAATTGAATTCCAGTTAACAACTATAGGTACTGATAATAGTTTAGAATTTTAGCTCAATTCAAGTAACAGTATATGGTATAAAATTATTATTTTGATGTTGAATAATTTTAGAATTTTTGATTTCGTTATAGTTACCATATTGTTTCTTCAGATAAGAGATTTGGTAGTTACTCATTTGAGTTTTGTTTATATTAGTTACCAAAAATAAATATACAATACAAGTATAAACATATATATTATAAATTATAATGTTATGCATGTATTATTTTCAAATTATCATAATGTTCAACTATGTAAACTTTTTAATACTTATTGATAAAAGATGTCTTTTTATCAAATTCAGAATTATTAATGAATATATGTGAATAAAATAAAATTTATAACTATAAATGTATACAATATGTCTTTCATACTTTTTTTATATAATGCCACATAATTAATAGTATGTTTTTCAGTTTTTTTCATATGACTACGTATAACATATATTATTATTTTGTTTATGTTCACTCATTGGCTCCTGGCAACAATTAGTAAATTCATTAAATCATTTGAATCTATACATATTTTACACTATCATAGGTAGGTTATAGAGATGTTCTGGGTACCCGGCAATTATTCGATGGCCGGGTACTCGATATCATATTTAAAACTCGGCTCTTACTTGGTAACCCGGCGTAATACCTATATTTTTACCCGGTCCTTACTTGGTATCCAGCGAAATACTACATTTTTACTCGACTCATATCCAATGGCAAACGCTGATAATCTATTTATAAATATATGCATACCTATATTTAATATAACGGAAAAATCTTAAATTCTAGGGTTATGAATTATAATTTATTTTGGTACATATTGGAATAACTGAACTGATTTACAATATAGCCAGTTGATTATAAACAAATCATGATTTTTTTCTATGAATTACAAAAATAAATCTCGTATTTACTGTTTAAAGACTTAAATTATATTATTAATAATTTCTTAATCAGTAATTGTTAGTTAATACTTTAATACTAGTATAAGTAATGTTAAAATTTTTACTCGGCCAATACTCGATACCTGGTTAGTATAAACAATTTTACTCGTCCAGTACTTGGTACCCGGCTTAGTACCAGATTTTCTACTCAGAGCATCTCTAGTAGGTAACAGGAGATTTGGTAAAAACTGTAGTTACAATTACCATTGAACATATTATTGAGTGTTTGATATTTTTATGACATTGTTGCACATATGACACAAACTGATACCTATAATTTATGTAAAACTGTGTATCTGGAATTCATGGGGTTGTATTAAAGTATTTAATTTTCTGAAAAATTCCTTGACGAATATATAACATTTATAGTATAAAATTCCATTCTTATCCTTAAGTACCTACTTATTAATTAAAACTTGTTTAATCACCTATCACATGTCATTTACATAAACATATAAATATTTGCTTTGCTTAAAAAAAATTACCTACATAATATGACCTTTTATTGGTACCTATTAATTAAGATTAAGCTGTAGCTGCTGTACCAATTGTCACAATGCATGTTTTCAGATCAAAATATACTACTACGCAATGTAGAAGATGCTGCAAAATATGATCCGGCGTATTGTCCAATGAATTGTGGAAGGTTTTACAAAGGTCAGCATCGAAAAATAAATCTCCGTCGACACATATTTGAGTGTGGAGTACAACCAAGATTCCCTTGTACCTTATGTATGAAACGGTTTTTCCGAAGATACCAATTTAAAATACACATGGAAAAAGTGCACAAAGTATGCCCTTCTAATCTGCACAATCACAATGAAAAGTGAACCGTCTTAATTAAATGGTAGTAAAAAAAAAAATATTGCTCGTCAATTTTTATGTATTTTTTGTTTTATAGACTAATAAAATATGGATATTTCAGGATATTTATTCACTTGATCAAATTTAATTAGTCATTAATTTTATATCAGTATAATCATTTAATACAATTAGTGTCAATAATATTTGTATTGTATTATATACATGTTTATTTTAATACACTGATAAAAAAAAAAAAAAATACAGTCGAATAAAATTAAATCAATAACTTCCATTTTACCTAAATAATATAATTTTCTATTTTTAATACTATACAGTTTGTCAAAAAGTCCCGTATAACTCTAATTCTCTCTCTGGAAAATTAATATATTTAAATGCAGTTTTCTTACAGTAATAAGTATGGAAATTCTAATTGAATGTCATAAGATTTAATTTTTCTTTTCAATATTTTATATACAATTAAGTTATTTTAATTTTTAAGATAGTAATTTTTTTGATTATATCTTTTAGAACGTAAAAAAAATATTGTGATTTGTATCTTGCTAACATAACTATTATTCTTTGAAAGACTTATACTTATTAAGTTTAATTTGCTTTAACATGATAGATTTTTTCACCGAATTGGAACCCAATTGGAATATCTTTTTTTTTTTAACTGCTTAAAAAAATAAGAAAAAATGGCAGTCTTGAAAATTTAAAAAACTTAATTGTATAAAAATATTTTTGAACATTCAATTGGAATTGCCATTCTTATTATTGTAAAAAAAAACTGCATTTTAATACATTGATTTGCCATGGAGATACTAAGGGTTGACATGATACTTGATACTTTTGGGATATACTGTAAAATAATATACCTATGTATTGTTTTTAAATTGAAATTTGTTATACTTAAAAACACTTTTTTTGTGTGGTGAATAAAAAAAAATACTTATAGTTTCTGACTTTCTAACAATACTATTTTAGTAATTTTTAATGTTATTATTTAATATTTTGAATTAACTATCAAAATTAGGTATGCATATTTCCATTGGTAACCAGATTTTCATAATTTTTATGACCATTATAAAATAATATGTAATAATTATTAAAAAAATGAACTTTCAAATATCAAGTTTCTAAAAGTAAAACCCGATTGATCTATTAATTTAATTGTAGTCGAGTATGCAAGAGAACTTTAAATTGTTTTTATCCAACTTTGCCATATAGCCTATAGGTAGCAGAATTCAGAATTCATGTGTGGTATGTATAAATAAATTATAAATATTAGTTTTTGTTAAACCTAAATTTTTTAGTTCAAATATAATAACGATGACTATTCTTATATAAACGGGAAACATGAAAATGATTAGTAAAATTGTTCTAATAATAGTAATAATACATGTATTATTAAGCACATGTACGTTAAATAAATATTTACAAATGTTTTTATAAAAAATTTGTTTGAACACTTTTCATGCCTATACTCTATTCAGCGAGACACCGCGCCGCGCACCGATAAAAACTGGTTCCCCACGCAACACCCAGCCATTGAAGAACCGGTTTCAATAGCATGGTGACGCGGAGGGATGCACAGAATCGGCATGCTCTCTCGCTGTACAGAGTATAGAAGGACTACAATCGTAGTTTTAAGATTTTTTATATTGTCATTCTTTTTGCAGTATATTGTTTTAATATTATAATATATTCTATTAGAAATAATAAGTTTTGCGATAGATGACATGCCGCTTTCGTGGTAGTTAACAGGTTTATTTTATATATATATACATAGCTTAAATGATTTCGCTTCCAAAATGTTTTGTTCAAAATATTTATTAAAGGCAATACTGACATTGGTCACATATGAGTTAATATCCATTTTGATTATGTTTACAGGTGTGTTGACAAATGTTCAAAAGATATTGGAATCCGACCCAGTTCCATGTCCGAATTATTGTGGTCGTCTCTATAGGGGTCCACAGCGAAAATGTAATCTAAGAAAACATTTGAAACTTGAGTGTGGAGTGGCACCCATGTTTTCGTGCAGAATTTGTTTAAGGAGATTTACCAGAAACGAAAACTTAAAACGACATTTAGTAATTGTTCATAGAACAATAAAAAATATTAAGTGAGAACATATGTGATTGTAAAACTGTTGAAGTTCGTGGATTAGTTGATTTAACTGACAATATTTTTGGTAGCATCCATGCAAGCTTTCATTGACGTTTTAGTATCCATTCTTGAAGTGGTATGTATCAACTGTATCTAAAATCTAGCTGCACCACAATATTTTACAGTGCAAAAGATAAAGATATAAAGTGGGGAATTTTCATTGTTATTAATATTATTTTGTTTTAATTTATTTTAATTGTATATAAAATATTTTTATTGCCTGAAAAGATATTTAAAAAAAAAATACACTTGATTTTTAATAAAAAAATATTATTATAAGTTGCGTATTTATAAATCAAAGTTATTTTTAGTTTTAATGAATAATGAATATTGTTATTTTGTTAGCAATAAAATTTGTATTTTACAATAGTTTTAATTTAAATAGGCAATGGAAATTTACTGATTAATTTGAAATATCATATTATACAAAACATAATTTATATGATATAGTTGTACATACATGCTGTTTCACAAATTCATTATTTTTCTAGGTATTAGAAAATGCAAGTTGTGTACAAGATACTAGTTACATAAATAAATAATGTAAATTAGTTGATATATACTCCGGCCCACAAAAGAGTATCCCATCGTCCGACGATAACTCGTCCTATTCCTCACATTGCCACATATTTGACATACACTAAATGGCACAAAGTGGGGAATGCCTACAGTCTACAAGTGTAAAACGAGGATACTCTATCGTGGGCCGGAGTATAAAATTTATTGGTTGACCACTAATTATGAATTAATAAACATATAAACCTAAACTGCAGTATTCTACTTATAGTGGGCGTATTTTATTTCAGCAGTATAATAAATTATATATGTTTTCTCATGTATAAGTCTGTGATATTTATTTAATTATTTTTAATCAACTAATTTTTTTAAGCAGAAGACATTATAACCATTCATTAATGCCTACCGGCCACATTATGTACAATTTGTAAATTGTTCTTACGTTTTTTGTACATATTATATACCATAATATTCAAAGATAAATAAATTAGATTTTGATTAAACATATTAAAGTATTAATATAACATACAGCTTATATATTATATATAATTTTAATTTAATTTAAATTAAATCCTCACTAAAATGTTTTTTGAAACGAGTAAATTATCACATTAAAATTTAACATGTTTGTTTGTTTTATAAACCCCGATGACCTGTGATGTAATAAATTGTAATTAAGTGCTTTTTTTGTAATTTGCATGAGTACATATCACTGAAATTAATTTATTAATATTATTGGTAAGCAATATATTACCTATTTTTTGTTATTATCATTTATAAATTAAATATTAATTTGTTTTATATTTTACACTGTTGTAGTTACCATGTTTGAAAGATTAACCTTGGAAGATCCTGTTTTTTGTCCATATGCTTGCGGCCGGTCGTATAGTGGAAAAAATCGCAAGGGTAATCTAAAAAGGCACTTGTCATTCGAATGTGAAGTGACATCTTTATTCAAATACAGTTGTGATATTTGTTTAAAAAAGTATACAAGAAAAGAAACTTTAACAGTCCACCGAGTAAATTCACATAATGTCCATTAAAATATAGATTTATTAATTCCGCTATAGAATAAAAGTTAAATATTAAATGTTATGTTATCGAATATGAGTCAATTATTCATCATAGATTTTTTTTATTGAAGTGAAGCATGTGATTTACCGATATAAATTTTACAATTTTTTTAATTTTTTAAACACTCGTTTTACTGTAAGGTGGGTACACACAATGCAGCATTTGTATGACGCCACAAATTTGTTTTCTGGGTGCCGTGTGGCAACATTTTCTATCGCCCTACTCTATGTAGTCTACATCAATGAATGTGCCACATCTGTATGGACATATTTACAGCAGTCTGGTGGCAAATATTTGACTTGTTTACGATATTTTAATTTTTGGTCAAGTTATGAGTATGTTAAATATTACAAATTAAAAATCTTCAACACTCGCTCAAAAACTAAAATATCGTAGAATCTCACAGTTAAGCACAGATAATATTTAATAACAGATCAATTAAATTTATAATTAGAAATTACTAAGCAAAATTGGAACTGCTGAACACAAATTTGTACGAGACAACTACTCTTGTGGGTGTGAGCGGGTGTCCTCATAAAGAGTTTTAAATACAATTTAAGTTTAACATGTACCTATTATATATTACAATATTATAATATTATGTATGTTGAGAACTCAACGTGTATTTTGTATATATATTAGGACATTATGTAATACTTTTTCATATTTCTAGTATTATAATAAAATGTTAATTTGTTTATATCTATAGCGTAAATTGTATGTGCACTGATATTGAAGTAAGATAATTGTGAAATGTATTTATTTAATTGGAATAATATAAACAATATTGCAGAAACTTGTAAATTATATCAAATTATGTACATTTAAAATAATAAATGCTGTTAATATATTTAAAAAATATAATGTAATATATTATGTACACATATATTGTTAAATTATCATCTTTGGTTTATTTATTTTTTACACAGTTCAATGTATGAAATATGCAATTATATATCATTAATAACATACTTGTATATATAATATTATGAGTTACGTAATAATTATAATTAAATGTATTTGCTTTAATTTATTGTTATCTGTAAATTTGATCACAAAAAAAAAATATTGAATCATTTTAAATTAAAGCAGTACAGTGTAAAAATATTAGTAAATGCAAATAATAATGCGTACATTTTGTACAGCTTTAAAAACTAACTAATCTGTATCTCAGTTTATTACCTACTAAAATGATTGATTTCAATTTATATTTCAGATCAAGATACCATAACGCAATTACTGGAAAGCGTCCCTGACTGTGATCCAATGTTTTGTCCAAATTGTTGTGGTCGTTCTTATAAAGGAAAATACCGCAAACACAATCTCAAACGTCATATGATGTTTTCTTGTGGAGTGCATGCACAATTTGAATGTACATTTTGCCAAAAAAAATTTAGGTCAAATCAAATATTAAAGGTTCATTTAGCTTACATTCATTACATACATCCGAATTTATAAGCAAAATATATAATGTCATAATTAAGTAAAAACATTTCTTGAGAATAAAATTTTTGTTTTGAATTTAAATATATTGTATAAATCATATTAAAATAGTACCCAAATGTTTTTTTGATGGCGTTAAAAACAAAATCTAGTACCCCTCAACAAAACAAAGGTATAAAAAGCAAAAACAATTTCAAATATCATATAAATTATGCATGTGGCAAATTTCAATGTAAATTTTGTGGAAAACAATTTTTGGCATAAGCGATTGTTATATTATTTAGCCACTGCTCATCAAAATTATATACTTTGAAAAATAAGATTTTGTAAAATAAATGTTGCATTTGGAGTTTTAATTTATTATTTCAATTTTATTGTATTACAATACTAACTAGGTATAATACCTAGGCAACTCAAGTGGCATAAGTTTTGCAAAAGAAGGAATACAATTTTATTTATAGGATATAATAATGAAATATAATAATTTAAATATTATCTTATCTTAGTTTTTGAAACGAAAATCCAATTATAAAAATGTAATTCAAAGAGGATCAATCCTTAAATAACCCTCATATAAATAGGCAAATAGCAAGTTAAAACCAAATTTAGGATCAGCTATGGCAATGTAATTAACTATATTTTGTCATTCATATAAATTAATTTAAATATTATATTTTCAGTTAAGTACTTGAATCAATCTTTGGAAAAATATCGAATGTTTTGTCCAAATGGCTGTGGCCGATCATATATCGGGAAAAACAGCAAATACAATCTCAATAAGCATTTGAAGTACACGTGTGGTATTAATCCACAATTTTGTTGTACATTTTGCGGAAAATATTTAAGATCCAAGCAATCGTTACAGTGTCACATGTCCAGTGTTCATCAACAAATTATACTTTAGAACATATTTTTTTGTAAAATAAACTTTGTAATTGTAATTTATTATATCAATTGTACTAATATACTAACTATGCCTACCTATGTTTAGGTTATACTGACATCTACAATAGAGGCGTATTTAGGTTTTTCAAAAAGAAATAATGGAATTTTATTTGAAGGTTATAAGGATAAAGTATATTAATGTTATAATAGTTATTGAAACAAAAACCCAAGTATAAACATTTAGTTCAATGTGATTAATCCTAATAAACTGCACAATATGCAAGTTGGAAACAAAATTTAGTAGCATAGCAGTCTAAATTAAATATTTTTTGTCGATGATATAAAACAATTTTAAAGTGGGTAATGCTCTGCTGTTCATTAGGTGTCTAGAGAAGTAACTGTAATGAATGTGTTAAATTTGAATTCAGTGATAATATGATAATATGTAATCACATTATATACGAAAAAACGATTCTGTGCAGACAGCCTGTCAGCCTTTAATATTACTAAGTATATTTTATGATATTAGGTATTGTGATTAAAGTAATTTACTGTGCTATTAAACATTAGTACCTACTACAGTAAGTTAAATTAATTTTTCCGAAAAAATCACATTTGAAAATGTCATTGTGTATAAAATATTTTAAAAGTTTCAAGTAATTAACATTTTTAAATTACAACAAAATAACCAAAATTGTTTTTCTTTGTTTAAATATCTAATTTCAACCTAATTTGAACTTACAATGTCTATAAAATTAACTGTGTTTATATATTTTTTGATTATCATATTATGAACTTTTTATCAGCATCATAATTTTAATTGTTCAATCCTTAGTTATAAATATTGCCCAGTGAAAATTTTTTATTGACAATAATTAAAAAAACTAATAGAAATCAAAATTATCTTATGCCTATAAACAGCCAAATAATCCTCAAAAAAATATGCTAAAAGCATGTTAATATCAAAAGAATTATCAGTATTGTGGATGTCTAAATTAATTATAGGTATTTTGTCAATGATTTAAAATAATTTAAATACTATACTTTCAGTGAATTACGTGAATCAGGCTTTTGGATTGCCTTGTCCAAATGTTTGTGGCCGATCGTACAAAGGTAGAAACCGCAAACATAATCTCAAACGTCATTTGAAGTATGCATGTGGCATTAATCCACAATTTAATTGTACATTTTGTAGAAAACAATTCAAGCATAAGCGATCGTTACAGAATCATTTAGTCAATGTTCATCAAGAAAAAATATTTTGAATAGTACATTTTTGTAAAATAAACTTTGTGTTTGGAATTTAAATATATTATTTCAATTGTATTAAAATACTTTATATACCATATGTCCATATCTATGTTCAGGAAATACCGACGGCTACTAAAGTGGCTTATTTTAGTTTTTAAAAAACAATGAATGCAACCAAATTTAAAGGCTATTAGTATGAAATATATTAATACATTTTTATGTTATAAACTTAATTTTAAAAAAACAAAAACAAAAACCCGAGTATAAAAATGTATATTGCCCTGCTCAAGTTTTAAGTTATATTGTAAGAGATATCAATCAAAATAAGTAACTCATTCTAGTAGTCTATATTAACTATATTTTGTTCAAGATTTAACATAATTTAAATATTTTATTTTTAGTTAGTTACATGATTCAGTCTTTTGGAGAAAATTCATTGTCTTGTCCAAGTGGTTGTGGTCGATCGTACACAGGAGGAAACCGTATAAACAATCTCAAATATCATTTGAAGCATGATTGTGGTATAACTAAACCCCGGTTTTATTGTAAATTTTGCGAAAAACAATTCTGGCATAAGCGGTCATTACAGTTTCATTTAGTCAATGTTCATCAAGAATATTACTGAAAAAATGATTTTTTTATAAGTATTTGTAATTTAGATTGTATTGAAATTACTAACGAGGTATATAATACTTTTGTAGTTATGTTTGGGTAATGTCGTCAGATTTATAAATAGAATATTTGGAATTTTCAAAAAGAAAGAATGGAAATTTATTCAATGGATAGAATGTATTAATTTAATTTTAAACCAAAATATATAAATTTAGTTCAAAGAGAGATCAATTTTAATAATATTCAAAAGAATCTTTAAAACCAGTTAGACTGGTCCACTGTAATATTTTTTTAGTCCTGTCCAAACTAGTACTAGACTTTTTGTTTTCGATAACATTTAGGGTGAAACTAGGTATGTCGGGAGATAGTACATTTAAAAATTATGGAACTCTGAAATATTATATTATTATCAATTAGTTAATGAATCAGGATTTTGGAAAATATTCATTATTTTTTCCGAATGATTATTAGCTGATTGTGTGATGGTACAAAATCGTAATAACAGTGCGCGTGACCACAATTTTTTTTTACATTTTTACAGAAAAAATTTAAGTCTAGTGTTAGCTGCATAATCAATTAGCCAATGTTTATGTATACATTAATGAATACATTTTTGTAAAATAAATTATGTATTTGGTTTTATTTTACTATTATTACTAGGTTATCTACATATATGTTTAGAGAATACTTAATACGTCTCAAAATAGAGAATGCATTTATTTAATACCTATGAAAATTAAGTGTTTTAATTTTAATAATATAATAATTATAGATATTGAATCATCTTCTCGAAAATACACGAAGAAAGCACGTTAGAAACCAAATTTAGATCATTGAAATTTATAAAATAACTTTATTTTGTTGACGATATTAAGAAATTGTATGTTCTATTTTCAGTTAATTACATGAATAAGACTTTTGAAAATGATCCAATGTTTTGTCCAAATGGTTGTGGCCGATCATATAAAGGTACAAACCGCAAAAACAATCTCAAACATCATTTGAATTATGCGTGTGGCATTAATCCACAATTTCAATGTACAGTTTGCCAAAAAAAATTCAGAAAAAATCAATCATTGAAGTATCATATGATAACAGTTCATCAAGCATGCATATTTTAAAAATAAAAAAAAGTAATGTAAAAAATCAAAATAAAGAATTGTACAATAATAATAATAACTTAGTTTTAATTTGAAGAATGGTAAAACTTAATTTTTAGATAAGTTGTATTCAAAGTCAGCGAATTCTATGTAACTATATCCCCGTTGACCGTCCTTACAGTTTATTCCCATGAATGTACATCATCATTTATCAATATGACTTATCAGTTAACCTATATTAAGAACATAATACACATGACATTTGTTACTAAACTATGTTATATTATTAAAAAATGGATAAGTATTATATATCTAACAATAGTAACGATTTTCATGTTTTTGGTTATAGCTCATTTTAGGGATATTTTAATTTTCCTTGACCACAGCCATTGTATAAAACTTTAAACTAACGCTCTCATTTTCCAACTCATTAGTTTCCATAGCGAGAGACATATTTAGGGGGGTTGAAGCTAGAGGCCTGATTGCCCTGCTATTAGTTTTTAGGGATGGCATTATTGTGCAAGGCTATAATCTTCTGTTAATGAATAGCTATATAAATTAGTTTAAATTATTTAATATATCCCAATTTAAATATTATTCAAGTTAAAGACAAAGCTGAACGGTTAAGAAAAAACGAACCTGATTTATAATTTTCAAACAAATGTATTATCATCCCGGACCCCAAATGTCTGAATACGTCTCTGCTATAACACTAAAAAAATCATAGTAATTCATTAAGTGAAATCGGAAAACTTCAGATTTATTTTTATCTTGCATCCGCACAACTACTATGCTGAAATGACTATCTTCGTGTTAAACTTACTATATTTGTTCCTACCTTATATTGGATGTTAAATATGTTGTTGGAAACTTATTAAATTCAATATTTGTTAGTTGAGTCAAATTTTTAATGTTCATGTATTATATTATGTTGTGTAATTATTTTTAGCTTGCTATATGGAATGTATAATAACCAAAATCAACATTAATCATAATACGCTTTGGTTTTTTCATATAAATTATATTTGGTCAATAAAATAATACAATTTAAATGTTATATTTACAGACGATACCATAATGGAATTATTATGTAAAGATAGTGAAAATGACCCAATATTGTGTCCATACAACTGTGGTACTTTGTTTAATGGAAAATATCGAAAAAAAAATCTAAAAAGACATTTAAATTATTCATGTTTTGTTAATCCAAAACTAGAATGTAAATATTGCAAAAAAACAATTAGAAATAAAAGATCATTAGATTATCATATGATGACTAATCATCCAGAAGTTTTAATTTAACGTAGGTTTAAAGGCAACACCTTAAATTAATATTATTTGTATTTAAATATGTAGAACTATTTTGATTTTATAAATAAAGTTCATTTTGATTTATTTTATTTTATTTTATTTGATGATTATACGCCCTGAAGAGCATTTAGTAAAAAAGCCAGTAAAGTAGATAAATTATATAAGTAGACGAGATTTTAATATATTTGATATATGAGATAACAGATACCGAAGATAAGTAATCTGAAAAAAGTAAAGTGGTAGAGCTAAGGTTGGTTTAATAGGTGTAACATTCTGTGGAGAGGCTGATTATGACCATACAAGATGAGATGGGTAGGGATTGAGAAAAGAGAACGGTTTCTCGTAAAGTAGGAAGGAACACAAAATGAAACAGTGGCTAGTAAGTCGGGAAAGTCGATGGTACCATTGAGTAGTGATGTGATGAACATTAGGTCAGCGTGATTACGGCATAAGGCCAGAGTTGGGATATTAAGAGTGGAGCGGATAACAGTATAAACAATACTGATTTGTTTTATTTGTTTCAAAACAGTGGCGTACCCAGGAATAAAAATGTGGGGGTAGGCTGAACAAAGCACATCAGAATTTGATATTGGTTACCTTATACTAGGTCGTTATTACTATATCCTGTAAACGTAATAACCTCTACAAATAATTGATAATACACAAAATGTTTTTTCAAAACTGTTTTCAGAAATATAATGGTTTGTACTTTGCCTCTTATCATATAAGATTTATACCATAGTACGGCTAATAGGGCTTCCCCCTAAGTACACCACTGTTTTCAAAATACATTATACATAACTTCATCCATGTATTTTAATACAAATTCTGCTGATTGTATTTCAATTTCTTTCGCTATGTTTAAAAACACGATTGAATGTAAGATATTAGAAACCGGACCACTCTGGAATTTGACATTGAAAAAATATGTTCTAAGTCAGGTTTTAAAGAAAGATAGTAAAGATATTACCGAAAATGTTCATGGTAATTGGCCGACCTACTTCAAAGGTTCAACAATTTCATATCATCATATGTGGTTTTTATTATAATAAGTTATTAACTATATAAGATAAATCAAGTTTTTTTTAAAACATTATATTCTTTAAATGACTGTTAAGCTGTGTTGTATTGTAGAAAAGAAACATTAGTACCAGCTGCTTAGCCATTCTAAAGAAGTTATGTAACTCAACATAAACTACTGTGTACATTGTATATAGTATAATTGTATATATTATATTTTATACTTGGCTAACGAATTAAAAAAAAATCTATGTTTGCAGAAAATACCATGATGGAATTATTAAATAAAGTAAGTGAAAATGATCCTGTATTCTGTCCAAATGGTTGTGGTCATTCATATGTGGGCATGCACCGCAAACACAGTCTCAAAAAGCATTTGGTTTATGCATGCGGAAAAAATCCACAATTTCATTGTACATATTGCCAAAGACAATTCAGGCATAAGCAATCGTTACAGTATCATTTAACTACTATTCATCAAGAAAATATACTTTAAAAAATATTATTTTTGTGATATAAACTTTGTAATTGTAATTATAATTTATTATTATATTTTATTAAAATACTAATTATTTCTATGTTTAAGACATGCAGACTGCTACAAAAGTGGCATATTTAAGCTTATTGTAAAGAATAAAATTAATTTTATTTAAAGGCTACAAGGATTAAGGATGCAATATATTACTTTCAGTATTATAATATAGTAGCAATTGAAATGTAAGCCTACATTTACAGTTTTAATCCAAAGACTGATCAATCCTAATAATCTTCACTCAAATATGCAAAAAGCTTGTTAAAAACAAAATTTAGTACCAATCAACAGCACTAAGGCATTCCAAATTAACTATATACTTATTGTCAAAAGTCAATGATATAAAATAATTTAAATATTATATTTTCAGTTAAGTACTCGAATCAATCTTTGGAAAAATATCAAATGTTTTGTCCAAATGGTTGTGGCCGATCATATATTGGGAAAAACAGCAAATACAATCTCAAACAGCATTTGGTTTATATGTGTGGTGTTAATCCACAATTTTGCTGTACATTTTGCGGAAAACAATTAAGATCTAAGCAATCGTTACAGTATCATATATCCAGTGTTCATAAAAAAATTATACTTTAAAAAATATAGTTTTGTAAAATAAGCTTTATACTCGGAATTTAAATTTAATATTTAAATTATATTTAAATACCACCTGCATTAAAAGTAGGTTATATAATGGCAACAGGTACAATAATAGTAACAAATTTTTAGGTATTTCCAAAAGGAAAAATGAAATTTTATTTACAGTTATGACTTACTAGAAATAAGAATGAAATATTTTAATGTTAAATATTATAACAGTACTTACATTATTTAAATATACAAATTTAGTTCAAAGAGTGATCAATCCAAATGATCCCCACGTAAATACATAAAACCCCCGTTAAAAATATATTTTAGTATTAGAGCAGTCTATATTAATTATTTATTCAATGATATTAAATAATTTAAATATTATATTTTCAGTTAAATACATGGATGAAACTGTTGAAAAATATCGAATATTTTGCCCAAATGGTTGTGGAAGATCATATATTGGTAAAAACCGCAAAAGCAATCTCAAACATCATTTGAATTATAAGTGTGGCGTTAATCCACAATTTAAATGTACAGTTTGCCAAACAAAGTTTAGAAACAACGAATCATTGAAGTATCATATGCTAAAAATTCATCAAATATGTATATTTAAATAATCAAAAATGAATTTATTATAAAATAAATATAGTTTCTGATTTTATGTTCATTATTTTTATTCAACTATAAATATTTAAAAAAATGAATAATAATTTTTAAGCTTTAATTTAAAGCATGCTAAAACTTGATTGGTTATCTTATGGTTTTAGGATATTCTAACTATATCTTCTTCGGCCATCGTATCCATCATGTAATGATAATATAATACGTCCATGTAATTTGTTCCTGTGATATTTTGTTTGTACCATTGTTGATAATGGTACAAACAAAGGATTACAGGAACAAATACCTTATTTTATTTTATACAAAAACGTATAACTACATAAAATTTAGTTCATTTAAGTTTATAACCGTTAGATTTATTAATTTAATAAGGTATCTACAAATAAACAACGTTCTAATCAATTTTAATTTGTAATTTTTGTACAAATTATAAATTTGACTCCGGGCCACATACAATTTAATACCAATTCATTAATATGAGGGCCACATCGCGGCCCACGGGCCTTGGGTTAAAACCGTGAACTAAAACATGCTCGATTAATGTATTTTCCCAAGTTGTTTGTTACCAAAACACTGGAAAATAGTAAACCATTTATTGAATTCGGAAGGCTACTGATTATTTTTTAACCATCCTCCAAACAGTTACCAAGTTGGAGAAGACATATTTCATGTTTAACTCAATCAAAATCATAAAAGACATTTATAGCATTATATGTATTTCATCAACCCACAATTTGAAAGTCAATATTAAAAAAAATAAATAAATAGAAATAAAAATAAAAATGAATATTATTTGTATTTAAAGTTGTCCAATTTCAATTTTATAAATAAAATAAATGTTGATTTGATAAACACCAACTTAATTTTTTTATCTCTATTTCAAAATAAATTATACTCCACCGGTACATTTTAATAAAAATATTTAAATTGTTTTTCAAGTATATAATTGTGGAATATCTAAAGCAAAGATGTATTTCGGTCTAACTCATGTAGGCGGTAGGTGACAAAGAACATTTTTGGAAGCATCCATTTTATTTTTGTTTATAAATTCACGTTGGAGCACATTTCAATTATATCTACAGATCGGTCTTGTTTTCAATACATTCTGTTTAATCGGCATTTTTGACTCCAAATTCCAATGCCTTCTGCAGTTCCGCAATGTGGAAAATCGCGATCTGATAAAGGATTTCAGTAAAAAAAACAACTGAGATTAGATATTGAAATATGTTCATAGTAATTGGCAAATGCTTCAAACTTTGATATTTGGTTTTTATTATAATTACTAAAAATTCTAATTAATATAAATAAACTGTTCTTTAAGACGTTTCCATGCAATGGCTGAATGGCTGTGTTATATTGTAGAAAAGAAACATTTAGTATCAGTAGCTTTAATCATTTTAAGGAAGTTATATATCTCAACATCAACTAAAGTCTGCATAATTGTATACTTATAGTTAGCCAATCAAATAAAACAACTAAAATGTTATATTTACAGAGAATGCCATGATGGAATTATTAAATAAAGTAAGTGAGAATGATCCTGTGTTCTGTCCAAATGGTTGTGGACATTCGTATATTGGTACACACCGCAAACACAATCTCAAAAAACATTTGATATATGCATGCGGAAAAAGTCCACAATTTCAATGTGTAGTTTGCTTGAGAAAATTTGCTCGCAAGCATACCCTAAAAAGCCATTTATTATCTATTCACAAAAAAATTTTTAATTCTTATTTGATTTAATATTATATAGCTTTAATGTAAATAACAAACATTTTTCAAACTAAAATAATACATGAATATTTTATTTTATTTAGCAGTACACACAGTTCAGTTCAATTTTCCTTGTATCATAAGTATTTTAATAATATATATTATGTATTATGTACAATACACTATTCATATTCAATGTTTTCAAGACTAATTAATGTAAACATTTAACAACTAACAAAAAATTATGTTTATTATACATAAAAAAGTTCATAGATCATAAATAACAAAAAAAGCTTTTTAAATGACATACATATTACATAATATAGTGTATTTACTTGTATAAAGGGTGGAATTAGTATATAGATAATAAAATACAACTTTTTTTAATGTTTAATTTTTAATTTGCAATAAAAAATTGTATATTTAAAATTGTATTTACACACATTTTTTATTGTGTATTTTTACAACACATGGTAAGTACATAAATGCACTGCTATGAAGTTAAATTTAAAAAATAACCTTAAAATATTTATTTTTAAATACAAAGATAATATTAAATTTTTTATTGTGAAACATAACTTTGTAACTTGGTGATGTATATTATAATTGTTAAAATAAATTCATAATCTTGAGAATTTTGGACCTTTTAAAGAAATGATATACTTCAGTATTGTACAACTAAACCATACTTAGTAATAATTAAAAATAATTTAAATGTTACATTTTCAGGGATTCTTATGAATGATTTATTAAATATGGCTTGTAAATACAACCCAGCATTCTGCCCAAATGGCGATGTGGTCATTCATATAATGGCACGGAACGCAAGAAAAATCTCAAAAAACATTTGATATATGCATGTGGCCAAAATCCACAATTTCAATGTAGAGTTTGCTCAAGAAAATTTGTTCGCAAACATACTCTAAAAATACATTTATTATGTGTTCACCAACTAATTTTGAATTCTAATTGTACTTAATATTATATAGTTTTTATATATACACGTAACATACATGTTTAAAACTAAATTAATATATGAATATTGAATGTTTTATTTTACTTGGCATTAGGTACACTGATTTCAGTTCATCCTGACTTGTATCATAAGTGTTTTAATAAAATACATATGGATGTACAATTATATACTATTCATGTTCCTGAATATGAATATTATACTCAATTATTCCTCCTTTTCATTTGAAGTTCCAACTTTTTAATGAATGATTCCTTAGTCAGAGCCATGTGTTCTTTAAATAATAATGTTTATCATTGGCCTTAATACAATTTTCTTGTGTTTGTATATTATATTGTCATTATTTTACTTTTATAACTACTTCTGTAAATTAAATTTTTATTTCAATTGTCGATACCTATGTTATAAGTGTTTGGGCGTAGATTTATAAAACTTAATATTTAATATTTTTCAAAGCTACATGGAAGAATTTAGTAACTAACAAAAAATTTTCTTAAAAAACATATCTTAATATGTATTTACATCTACAATTGAGTTGGTAGTAGAATTGTTACAACATTTGATTGGTACATAAATACATTGCTAAGAAATTAAATTTAAAATATAAACTTTAAATTATGTAACTTTAAATATAAACATAATGTTTTTTTTGTTGTTGTATAAAACAGTATTTTGTAACTTGGTGCCATTTATATTTTAATTATTAAAAATAAATTTTTTACGGTGAGAACTTTATCCCTTTTAAAGAGCTGTTATATTTCAATATTGTACAACTAAACTATATTTAGTTAATAATGTAAAATAATTTAAATGTTATATTTTAAGAAAATCGTACTATGAAAACAAGTTCTTAATTATGGCTATTGAAAATGACTCAGCATTCTGTCAAAACAAATGTGGCTATTCATGCCCCAAACCCCTTAAATATTGCTGAAAAACATTATATTCTTTAAAATTTGAACAATAGTGTACAGGAATACGGTACGCAGCTACAAAATTAAATTTAAAAAAAAATAAAAATAAACTTAAATTTAGGTATGTTTAGATAATGTTTCTTTTTGTGTAAAACATAATTTTGTAACATTGTGATGTATATTATGATTGTTAAAATAAACTCATAGTTTGAGAACTCTGGCCCTTTTAAAGGAATGATATATTTCAGTATTGTGCACTAAACCATACTTAGTAATGATTTTAAATAATTTAAATGTTACATTTTCAGAGAGTCATATGAAAGAGTTTTTAAACATGGCTAGTCGTAGTGACCCAGCATTCTGCCCAAACGGCTGCGGTCGTTCATATAAAGGCACAGAACGGAAGTCCAATCTAAAAAGACATTTAAAATATTCATGTGGGATGTACCCAACATTGAAATGTATTGTGTGCCAAAATCCATTCAAGCATAATCATACATTGCAGTAACATATACTGACTACTCATCAACTTAAGTAAATACATGTTTTCCAAAAAAGCTCAGATAAAAGGAAATGTTTACAAACAATGTTTATCATGATATATTATCAATGATGTTTCATTTTCAAAAAAACATTTTATTTAAAATGCATAACAACTTAATTTGTTTTTTTTTTTGTTTAATATTAAATTGTAAGACATTTTCCTAATACACCTTAATTTGTATTCAACTACTTCTATACCTAAATAAATAAAAGAAAAATGTAATAAGAAAAAAACAAATGTTATTATTATTACATGTTTTTTACAGTCAGCATAAATACATTTTTTTTAAAAACACTCCTCCTCTTGTTATATTTTGGTGATAGAATAAAACCCTTATTATACAATCCTATCAGCTTTGGCCTTATATATTGTTTAGCTATGTATGTACAATGTACTTTAATAGTTTTTGAAATTCAATTGTATGGTATCATATTGTTAATACATTTATTTTGCTAGTAAATTATTAAACATAAATATTTGTCTTAATTATTTTTCATATTCGCTTTGATAGCCAGGGGCATTAGCATTATATTTTTTTTAAAATATAATTACAATTTTATATTTACAGAGAATAATATGAACGAGTTATTAAATAAAGCTAGTAAAAACGACCCAGCAATCTGCCCAAATGGTTGTGGCCATGAGTATAAAGGTTTGGATCGCAAACGGAATTTAAAAAAACATTTAATTTATGCATGTGGTGTTAATCCACAATTCCAATGTATAATTTGCTTAAAAAAATTTGCTCGCAAGCATACATTAAAAATCCATTCAATATCTGTTCATAAATCAATTTATAATTCTCATTTTTATTAATATTGTAAACCTTATTTTTGTATGAATAAGATAAATTATTAAAATTAAAATAATTAAATTAATTAAAGTACCTATTGGAATTGTAATAATATAAAGCTGACATGTCATGTTGCATCTTGACAAATATTATAGGTTGGCCCAAATCCTCCATTCAAACAAAAGCAATCATACCAATAGTATAATAAGTATTCATAAAAAAACTATGGTTTTGTTAATATATTTTATTTTTGTTTCAAGAATGCTCTTACTTTATGATTTGTATTATTATTTTCAAATAATCTCAATACCTTTGAAAACATTGAAACTACATATTTATGTTTAAGACTTGTATTCCAAGGCTGTGAAACAAAAAAATGAAAAAATATCTTCTCGTGTGAACAGGATTCAGTTAACATAAATAAACTATTTTTTAAATCCAACTTTATTAGATATCTTATACTTTTGGGATAGTTAATTAATTATTTTAAAATAGACAGTAATTTAATGTGCATTGCATTAGCATTAACAATTGGTTAAGGCGTTTGGAAAACACTGAATACATAATATTAAGCATAATACTATATATTATTGACACATTTTACAATTTAAATATTTGATAAATTCTATTATATTTATCAAACTTAACAATATTAATTGTTTTAATTTTTATTTTTAGAATTGTCTTGCAGTTGGTTAACTCAACTTAATTGGATAACACAATTAGATCCAGCCAGTTGTCCAAACAAATGTGGTAAATTGTATAGAGGACCTTATAGAAAGCATCATCTCAGACAACATTTGGTGTATGAATGTGGTGTTATACCAAAATTTCAATGCAAAATATGTTCCAAGCGTTTCGCTAGAAACCCTCAGTTAAAATATCATTTAATTAGAATACATAAAATTGTTGCTTAGCATCGTAAAATGTATTCTATCAAAAACGTTTATAATCTGGTTCATTGTCATTCATTAAAGCTGATAAAAAATGACAACATTTTTCAAAAAAAATCAATATCAAATAAAATTGTTTTCATTTAAATTAAGTATGCATTTTAGTTGTTAAATAAAATATTTACCTCCAACACTAGTCCTTCTCCAAGAGTTATTTACCTTAAAATTCAACTACAAATTGTAATCTTTATTGTGTACCTACTGTTAATTACAAGTGTGGTGGGCCATATCGTCTTGGGAAGGGTTAAAATAGAAAGATATGTCGATTGAAGGTTGTAGTTTTTAAATAAAGTTTTTTTCCCGAAACTAAATATAGATGAAGAACATTATATTATAATTTAAAAGTTATGTTAGTAGGTACTTATTTATGATAAATAAATATTTATAGGTTTAATGTATTACCTATTGAAAAAAATGATAAATTATAATCCTTTGATGAATTAGTTTGTAAGGTGAGGGAATGGCATCATAGACCTATCATAGGAACAGCCTCTTATAACTTAGTATTGAATATTTATAAAGCTTCATAATTTAAAATAATCTATCCTCCACCTCAAATTACTTTTGATCCAATATCTACTATTATCTACATAAGATTCAAAATACATAGGTAGTTGAGTAAATAAAAAAAAATATTTGAATATTGTGTTTTCAAGTGCTTATCATAATCAAATTAATTATGAAATGAGATTATTGAAAATAATACCGAAATCAAATTATATGGTTGAAGATGTTTGTATAAAAATAAAAATTATAAACAAATAAAGTACACAGAGCTAATCTAAAATAATTCCAATGTGTAGTTAGCTTTAGAATATTAGTTTTATTATTATAATATAATATAGTATAGCGTTTTGTAAAAATTTCAAAATATTATATTAAAAATAAGAAGATTGTTAAATATAATTTACATAACACATATATTTTATTCATCTTAGTTTGTGTACTTTTATCTGGTAAATATTTATGTAGAATACCTAACCTTCATTTTTAACACTCCTATTCTTACAGAATTATGTCAAAAATGTATTTAACAAAATAATTTGATACATAAGTTCCTTCATAGTTTTTATAAAATGTTATCAAGTGTTTTTATTTTTTAATTTTTGAGTCAAGTTTGGACTTTGACATATATGAACTACTAGTAATTGATTAGGTATGAATTTGATACAAAAGGCACTAAAGTTGCAGACCAACTAATTTGTCAAACAATTTTAAATTTATATTATCGTCAAACTAAGCTATTTGCCAATAGTTATTTATAACACAGGCACAGATAAATAATACTAATAATAAATAATATCAATTTAACTATCTAATAATAATATTATAAAAAGATTTTGAATACATTTTGGGATTTTATATGATGTCAATGTAGAAAAAAAAAAAATAAAAATATTTAACAATATAATATATTCTTGTGTTATTTTATTGATTTCTTACTGATTATACCAAGTGTTCCACAGAAAATATTTATTTTAACATAGTGAAAGCAATTGAATATGTATTACATTAGCACTATTGGTAGTCTTGTGGAAAACAATTGTATACAAATGTATTTCAATTTATATGATTTATGCATTTTACAAATTAAATATTTAAATGTAAATCATACTTAACAATATACAGTGTTTTGATTTTGTTATTTTTAGAAGCGCCTTGCAGTTGGTTACCTCAACTTAATTGGATAACGCAAATAGATCCAGCCAAATGCCCAAACAAATGTGGTAAATTTTATAAAGGTCCTCATAGAAAGCATAACCTCAGACAACATCTGGTATATGAATGCGGTGTTGCCCCAAAATTTCAATGCAGAATATGTTTTAAGCGTTTTTCTAGAAATCATCACTTAAAATTTCATTTGAAGAGGATACATAAAATAATTGATTAATACAATTAAATTTGTTTTATTATAAAATAATTTTAAGTTTGGTTTGTTGTCAAAAATAGTAAATACATTTGGGAGTCTATAATGTCTATCTGTATGAAATTAATAAAAAAAACATTTATAATAACATATATTATTCTTTTGTTGGTTTGTTGATTACTTACCAATTATACATAGTGTTCCACAAAGGTTAATTATTTTAATACGCATGAAATATAATTTTTATAATTTATGCATTTTAAATTTAATAAATAATCAAATTTATCTCAGACAATAATTATTGTAGGAATCTGGTGTTAAACTGAAATTACAATATGTTTTGCTAGTACTCATCAGTTAAAACTTGATTTAGATAAAATACCTGTTTTATATTTTTAAATGTGTTTTATTATAAGTTATATAATTATATATATATAAATTAGAGTGGTCCACTAAGGTAAATTATTTAAAAATAGTGACATAATTAAATGTGCCTTATATTAGCACTAATAATTGGTAGTCTTATGGAATATATTTGTATTCATATGCATTATAATTTATATAAATTACATGTTTTACAATATTAAAATGTATATTAAATTTAAATTTATGTCAATATAAAACGACTTAAAATGTTTTAATTTTAATTTTTAGATTTGTCTTGCAGTTGGTTAACCCAACTTCATTGGATAACACAGCTTGATCCTGCCAGATGTCCAAATAAATGTGGTAAATTGTATAAAGGTCCTTATAGAAAGCGTCATCTCAGACAACATTTAGTGTACGAATGTGGTGTTATACCGAAATTTCAATGTAGAATATGTTTCAAGCGTTTTGCTAGAAATCCTCAATTAAAATATCATTTAATAAGAATACATAAAATGATTGCTTAACATAATTGTGTCCTATTAAATTATGTTTATAGTGCATTGTCAGTCATTAAATATTGATAAATACTTACAACATTTAACTGGTATCAAATGATAATTTATCTTAGTACAATAGTACTTATATTATTCTTAATATATTTTACTGGATTATAATACTTTTAATAACAATTCTTATTTAAAGTAATAATCCAAAGTTGCTTAAGTATTTTAGAAATGTGTACAAAATATGCTATAAGTTATAAATAAATTACACAATATGAAATTAGTGTATACAAGTACTTGTAAATAACGCTGTGGTATTAAATGTATGTAATTATTATCATAACTTGTTGTGTGTAAATGTTTGTTTAAAATAAATCTTTTCACTGAGTAATCAAATATTATTTTATTTACACATTATGGTACAGATACCATTATTGTTATTATGGCTGTAAATTTTGATTTTGAACAAATCATTTGTTTTTAAATCATTGTACATTTTATTTAAGACTAATATGGAAAGGGGAGCAAAGTACTTTATCTAATCATTTATAACATATATAATCAATATGTGACTTATATAAGATTTTAGGTTTCAGAATCCAAAGTACATGTAATTTATTAATGTACATGAATTTTTAATAAACATTTTTTAACTGTTTTAACATTTTTATATAATTAAAACTTAATAACAAAGTATGGCTTTTTAATTGACTTAATCATTTTATGCAGTAACTAATAAGTAATTAGTAATTATTAGGGCCCGGAACTTGATGAACTAAAAATCTTTTTAAAAAATGACCATAAAAATACCAAAAATTACTTTATAATGACTTAACATTAATACAATTCATGCATCATAAATCGTAATTATTATAGGTGCTAGCTCTTTAAAAATATTTACTCTCGAAGGAGCCTTCAAAAAATTTTTTTGCAGTTTGAAATAATTTGATCCACTTATGGGAAATTTTTTCTGATTGACTGGGCCTAAAATAGTATCTGCCTATAGTTTATTAAATAATCGTAGATTGCGACAACAAACGATAAAGATAATCGACAAGCTAATGGAAACTGAATGTGTTACAATAAAGTGTAACTTTCAACAAGAAAAATGCAAAAATGCAAAATAAAAACTATACCATTAAATTCTATATTCCATGAATCAAATTTCTGTAAAGACGAGCTCAAACGTAAAGAAAGATGCAAATGCATCAAGTTCCGGGTCTTAGTAATTATATATTTTAACAGTTAGTATTACAAATATTTTAAGCTATTACTAAATTGTGAATTTTATTTTATTTAGGAAATACTTTGTCACATTATGTTGTATGCCCGCATAATTGTGGTCGATCATATAAAGGATTTCATCGCAAACAACATTTGAAAAGACATTTGAAGTATAAGTGCGATGCCCATCCACAGTTTCAATGCTTATTGTGTAAAAAATATTTCACTAGGAATTCAAGTTTGAGAGATCATGAGATATTAATTCATGGTATAACATGTTAAATTCATTACGAATTGACTTATGTTTAAAATAAAAACAACAATATGTGTTGTACTCATTAATACTATTTCATGATCAAAATATTTTAAATTTTAAATCATTGTCTAGCATATCTGTATTATGTTTTCATGAAATATCATCTCTGTTCATAATTATTATATATAATATAATATTATTTTAAGTAATGAACCATTTTCATAGTCTCTAATTCTATACTGTAAGAAATAACTCCGTCTTTCAATATAATCACTTTCCAGCGTTTAATATAATTACTTTCAATAACTTTCAACGTAACATAATTATAAAAAAACAGACGACGTGCGTTTCACGGTCACATTATTACAAAAGAGAACAGAATAAATACATAACCTCTAACATCAGTAAAATATAATAAGAAGAATAGTAATAATAATATCTACTATCACAATACAATTTAAATTAAATATACCCAAGGTTTCACATGTTCTTGTTCCCCAAAGTATTTAATCTATGCCAGGATTCCGTCTTCAAACTGATATCGGAGATGGATGTATCCAGCATCCACGGCTTCCAAATACACTAAAACATTGAAAACATCGCAGTTGTAGGTTTTTCCAACGATACCACAATCATCGGCAAGGGTTTAACCAGTGCCACCACTCTCATGATCATAGCTTAAGACTTATTTTCCACTGTCGGAATGCAGGTGAACCCTACCGAATCCGCGATTATCAACGTAGAAGACGGACAGCTAGTGTCAAAAATTTCACACTCTTAGACAATTTAATAATCCTTCTAATGGAAGGCAACAACTGTATAAAATACGTAGAGATTAATTTTAACAATGAAATAGTTTTCGACTGCAAAAGATTTCTTTCTCAATTAGAAAAGGATTTTAGAAATGTAGTAACTTCTCTCTTATTGCCAGAAACATGACATACTGGACCAATATGTTTACCCAAAGCTGATATATCCTCTGAAAACTACCCCTGCCAACCTTCTAGATAATAATTTCCTGGAACGTTTTTATATGCTGGTAAGACAAGGAGTTAGGGAGATATGTGGCCTTCACCCCCCCCCCCCCCACGACACTCCAATTCCGGTTTATTACACGGGAAGGAAATATCAGGGGCCTCGTCGGTATGCTGCGAGTAGCATGGGAGGTTTCTATCCAGAACATAGCCATTACCCAAAAGCTAGCGCGTGTCCAAGACTCACACTTGCTAGCTGTTCGCGATCAACGCTAGGAAGAAGCGAATTCTCGCGCACGTTTAGGTCTCGTAATTGGTCTAAATTCACACGTGATTCGCACCAAGTTAAGGTACGAGTTTAAAAAAATGGATGGAGTTGAAACAGAGAGGAAAAGGTGTTTTGTGGTATGGCTAACTGTGGTAACTTGTGGTAATAGCTGTACCATGACTAACTCATGGGTATCAAACAAAGGTGGGCTTTCAAGTGGTGAGTAAACAAACGCTATTAAAACATCGATGAACTCCTTGTCTAACTACTGTACAGGAGTGTCGGCAATCCCCATTGCAGGAATCTGATCTGCAATGAGAATAACCTTAAAACCTTGCTACATATCCGTGGATCCTGCCCCAAAACAGAACTTCTTTGCAATAATGCCATCACTCATAGGCGCAAATAGTGTTTGGGATTTGGGGGGGAGGGAGTAAAGCCTTACTTTGATAATATTGAATAAGCTTAAAACAAAACGTAGGAAATGTTTGGGGGGCTTAGCCCCTAAAGCCCCCCCCTATTTGCGCCTATGCCGTCACTAAGTCCATACCACTCAGGCCAACCTATTTAGGGCGAAAAAGATTGAGGTATATGAAGAACTGAACTGTGAAGCATTTGGAAAAAGAGTAACTCAAAGCCGAAGGGCGGATATCGTATTGTAGACCGAAGGAATGGACGAGGCGTCATCTTAGACCTCACGATTTGGTGGGAGAGCAACGACGAACAGCAAAACATCAACGGGCCCGAAGAGAAAAGAGATACAATATACATGCTGTGCACCCCTGATCTGAGCTGTCTCTACAGAGTAGGAAAGTGGGAAACAGTCACGGTTTGGTGAATGTGGAACTGCATCAAAATTCTTACTGGACTTCAAAAACCACGGTCTACTACGAGGAGATCTCCAAAAATATGCTTTTCTGTGTTTGCAGGACACATTCCATATAATAAACTATTATGTATGCTCATAATTAACAATCACTAATATTGTAATAATATCATTTTATTTTGTTATTTATTTATTTACTATTTTATTTTATTTATATATTATTTTTATTTATATGCTATGTACGAACGTATTGAACAAGGTTAACTGTCGTAAGGTAACTCACAAAGTGAGCAGTTTGCTATATTTATAAATATATTAATAAAGTTGTTTATATATATATATATTTATAATTGTTCTATATACTTGCTTTATTCCTTCCTTTCTTCGTGATCGTTATTATTATTATTATTATTTTTTTTTTTTTTTTGGAGTATTTATTGTGTTGTTTTATTTTATTTAAATTAAAAAGTTTAGTAAAAAAAAAAATTTTCTACGCATATATCAAGTATAGAGGAATAATCCATATTAGTATTTGTATCTACATTAATGTGTGCTCTGAACAGGTAAAATAACTAACGTGCTATTAGACTGGTGTGCGACGCCAGATCCAGCAATTTGTCCAAACGGTTGTGGTCACTTCTACAGAGGAATTAACCGAAAAAAATTGTTACGCAGGCATATGGTCTACGAATGTGGTGTTCCATCTAAGTTCAAGTGTCCGATTTGTTCCAAACGTTTTACAAGAAAATCAAATATGAAAGTACATGCATTTTCAGTACACCAAACGTTTTTGTGACATTAAGTTTGGACCATTCATAGCAGTCGTTTCATGTGTTCTAAATAATTTAACCTTTCAAGTTGAAGTTCAGAAGTATTTCATGAATTGTGATGATTGCATATTAGCTGTGGGTATTCAATACTCAGATTATACCCAACAGAATTAGTCATTAGAAAGTATCTATAATCTATTAATATTTGTGTTTACTAAGTGTTTACTAAGTAACTAAGTTACTCATTATTTTATAATTGTTTGTTATTATTATTGGATTAAATTTAAGTTAATTAACATTAATAATAAGTATTGTATATTTGTTAACATCATATTATTTGTTTTTAAAGTCTTAACTAATCTGTTTCATTAATAGTGTTAAACCAACCAATACCAAAATTAAAATTAACAATACATGATTAATAGACAATTTCTTGGTATATTATATTTATAGTTTACTAAAAGTTTTACCAAAATTTGTAAATACTATTTATTTTCTTAAATATTATCTATAATATTTTAAAATAAAATCAAAAGTACTATAATAGTTTGTTCAGTATTATTATGTTTTATGAATTATTATGTTATTAAATAAAGAAAACATAAACAATTAGTTTAATTTTATACAAGAATAATAGTATATGATTTTTTTATAGAAACATATTAATTTAGTTCATTTTTTAAATAAACTACTAGTATAGATGAGCATAATCTTAAGAATACTATAATTTGTATTACAAAAGTTGTACGATTTGTACAAGAAATACAATTTTTATATTTTGAGTAATAGTATAGTATATCATACTTCATAATTTACTAATTTTTCTCAATATATTTATATTATTTTTTTAGTACCTACAATGGATGTGAAGATGTATTCAATTTACCATACAAACAGTTATAAGCAATTACATGCAGCTAGTGTAACCCAAATAAAAAATATTATATACCATCAAAAACTAATCCACTTCAAGATACTTCCCTAGAGCTTCTTCCCTTAATGAAAAAAAAATAACAATACAATATTAGTGTTGTAAAAATTGTATTTTTTAGTTAACAGTTAATTATATGATGCAATTTTTAATAGATGGCAATGTTAACATTTTTAATTGTTACTACTTTTCATGTAATATTTTGATTTAAGATATATTATTTTAAATATTTTGTACTTCATTTTTGTAATATATTTATTTATAGGTATTATACATATTATTTGTATTTTGTGATTTCATAGTAAGATATAAAAATCAAGACAGTAAAATTACATTTTAAATGTTTACTATTGTAAAATTAATAATAATAAAATCAATATTTACAAGGCGTGTTAAGCTAAATTTTTTAAATAATTCTCATATAGTTCCATGTTATCAAATATAGCAATAATAATAACAATGTTAATGCACTTACCTAACTCCCTATTTAGCATTTAATGTTAAGAATTTAATTTAAAATTTAGTTAAAAAATAATTTATGTTAATATAAATATAATATTACAATACTGCCATCCTAAGTCAAAACAGGATAACTCCAGTCATTACGATTGTTGAGAAACAGCAAAATATAATGTTTTTGACAGTAAATCAAACCTTAAAAAAGCGCTTATACAAAAAATTGATCAAAACTAATGCTGATATTTCTAATTTTATTCCTAGAATTGATTGAACCCTTTTAATTTCAATTTTTTTGAGCTTTTTAAGGAGACAATAGATTTATCCTAAAATAAATATCATAGTGTTGAACGAAAAATTGATAACTCCATAGTAATAATGAACTTATTGGATTATTGCTTAGTCATTTCTGGACATACCTTGTTTTAGCCTAAATTGTTACTATATGTCAATACCTTTTTTCTCCAACGTTAGTATGAACCATTATATAAACCAAAACTATGTAACTCCATAATTTGTTATGTGATTTACCGGGTTTTTGCTTAGTATTTGAATTTACCATGTTTTAGGTCATAAAACATTTAATATATTGTACTTTCTCCATATTTTTTTATTTTAAGATGTCTTTTAATAGGAAATATGGTATTTTTACATCAGAAATCGCTTTAAAACTATTAATATTATCTATAGAAACCAAAAAATCAATTTTTACAAAATATAGAGTTATCCTGTTTTTGCTTAGCTCTGCAGAATAGCTATATTTATTTTATTAATTATAATATTAATGCATCAACAATCACTAAACATTGAACTAATCAATAGTGGGCTGTTGATCCCTTAAACACAATTTAGTGGCCCAAGGTAGGCTTATTAAATTTTACTGAACTATTCAATTAATATTTTTTTTATCCAACTGCAGAAATCCCTAGTATTAATTACAAAATATATTTTAATTGTCACATTGTTTAATCTTATTTATCTGTTTAAAATTCTAATGGTAACTAAAAAAGAATAGTTAGAAGTCTCTTGACATGGATTTGTGCTATAATACATCATCAAATTTAAAATTAACTTTAAGTGGAGTTTGGTTAAAACTACAAATGCTTAAATTTCTAAATTCTTCATCACCTTTATGTTGGTTTTTTTACACTTGGATAAACTAGTAAAATCTTTAAATTATGTTTAATCTAAATCTTTAAGGTTAACTTAAAGCTATAAAAGCATTTCTTACATCTAAAAAAATATTAATAGATATACTGATAATTTAAATAAAAATATATAATTGTAAAACCAATACATTATACAAATACAACAAATACATTCAACCTTTTCAGAACCTCAAATATATAATGATTATTTTCAATTTAGTGTTTTTTATGTATATATATTTTTTTTTAATTATATTATTATAATTTTGTTGATAATAGATTGTTTTTAATCAAAGTTGGTATAGTTTCCAATAAATCACAAATAACACAATCAAAGTTTTTAACTTAACTACCATGATATGAATTATTTTCAATTTAATACCATTCATAATGTTTAAAATATAGAGATGTGCGAGATATGAAGGAAGCATGATATAATATAACTCATTAAGATTTTTTACAACTAGCATTCATGGTATTACTCTTTCACAGTTGCACATAAATCATATAATAACTGTTGAGTCATTAAATAAAACATGTTTCTAATATCTCTAATTCCAAATAAGAAAATACCTATGTCAAAATAATGTATTAAGTTATGTATATTACTTAATATTTAACTTGTAAATATAAAAAATCAAAGTAAATTTGGTAGAAGTAAATAATTATCACACTTTTTCAAGCAAATTTGTTTCTTATGTAATATAACAATACGTATAGTTTATAAATTAAATAAGTGTTCCAATGTTGCATGAATTAACATAATGATGATTCCTCCCAGTAAAGATACATTGTCATACAAAGAACACAACTACTCTAAAGTAATGCATAGGTTACTTATTGGTTATTTGATGTAGTACTACAATTTTAATTAATATTTCTTCTGATTGTCATATTTTGCTTGTTTGCACATCTATATGTACTTTACATAATAAAAAATTCATCGACTAACTTTTAAAATAATTTAACTGTTATTTTAGGATACTGGTTGGCAAACTTGGATTTCTTTGCAAAAGATGATCCAGCCAAATGTCCGAAAAACTGTGGTCGCAGTTATAAAGGTATACACAGAAAGAAAGTTTTACGGCGTCATTTAGTATATGAATGTGGTGTAGAACGGAAATTCATGTGTAATATTTGCTTTAGACGTTTTTCACAAAAATATTATTTATCTACTCACTTGGGTACTGTGCACAAAGTTTGAATACTTAAAAATTCTTTTTTTTTGATTTTATTGTAAACATGTTGCATAGTCTTTGAAACGTTAGATACACTTATATTATGCTATAAAATATGTTATTAAACTAACTACATGTATTGTTACAGTAGATAAACTTTGGATTTATAAAAAATTATAATGAATGTTTGTCTTAAATGTATTTTTGAAGAGTTAATAAATTTCCCCGATGGTCAGCTACATATCTGATCTGGGATCAATCACCCATTGTTTTTTTTTTTTTTTTATATATTTATACATTGGCTGTGTTTTTAATTAATAATAATTATGTTAATAAACCAAAAATTGATTAAAAGTTTGTTATTGATTTTGAAAAAAAAGCTCATCTTGTGTATGCATATATTTGTTTAGTCATTACTTCAATACTTCTGTTTATTTATAAATAAAACAGTATGTGTAAGAAGTCAAAAGTCAAATTTGTAAGAAAAAATGTCAATCAAGTGAGTAGGTTACTGGAAGGGGAGATTTTATATTTTAAATTAATTAGGTATCTATTAATAATATCATTAAAAAAAAAAATATTTTAAGCAGAATACTGCTGTTGCTTATGCAAATTATCCCGATTTTAAATAAATATGCATGTTAGCTTCAACAGGGTTAACAGTTTTTTGTCGCCTCTCTAACCACTTGGTAATTAAATAAAAACTCCGCAATATTTCTTTATCTCCCTATTTAGTACCTACTAATTGTCCAGTTACCACTTTCAATATAAATATTTAGAAGAACTAAAGGAAACTTGAGATTATTACCCTCTTTTAATAAGTGTTCTTTGAAAACATTACGTAAAACATATAATATAAAAATTGATATAGCACGAATAACTAAAACTTTATTTCTATACATGATCTAAAAATAAACATTTATATAAACCAATATATATTTGATAGAAGTAAGAAATATTTTTAGTATAGCTGTGTTATATCCATGGTTTTATCCATGATCATAATGACATTTTTTCCAAAAGGGCAAGGTATAAAAATTTTGAAATCTGAAACATGTATACTGTATATTGTTTAATTATTTATAAGATATGGATGATTCAAACTTTTCTAATCGTAAATACAAGCTTTTATCAAAGTAAAATGTACTTTATTTTTTCAATATTTGTAAATAAATAATCACTAATTTGTTATACCGGG
>NC_042495.1:102012615-102015433 GCF_005508785.2 Acyrthosiphon pisum | reverse complement strand
TATCTATCAGATAACGCTAAACGCTTCATAACGTTTAAATGTTTAAAACGTTTAAACGCTTAAGTTTAATAACATTTAAATTCTATATAACGTTAAACAGTCATTCGATCATAACGTTTGATATCCATATAACGGTAAACGGTATTATTATTTTTGATTTAAATTTTAAGCCCTGCTTTTAATATTATAGTCAAGCATACAGACTTTGTTCAGAATCTTTTTTCGTTTGCTATTATGATTCTAAATTTGTTATAGAATTCAAATTCAATACATATTACATTAGAATGAATTACTCAATGACAAGGTGCACACGACACATATTTTAAAGTAGAAAGTTATAACCTTTTTTAAATTGTTTTTTTTACACATATATTTCTATAAGTTTTTTACTTTTTTTGATGAGTGTAAGTTGAGTAAAGTGAGTAAAGTTTAGATGAGCGGAGAAGTGGACAAAAATTTTGCGGGGTAACCCCGTACCACTCCACTCCGCTCTTCTAAACTTTGAATATTTATAACTCATAAACTACTCGCCTCAAATTCGATTTTCATGTATCAAAATATTAAGAAAAATATTCTGCTCTGGAATATAAAATTAAAACCCTATGTTGTCGTTCAAAAAAGTAAAAAACTTAAAAATTATAAGGATAAAAATATTTAAAAATATAATTTTTTAAGAAAAACTTTGTTTTATAAGCGACTTGAAACTATGTAAAAAAATATACAATTTTTGAAACAATGAGTGTTCAATGATAAAAGAATCACCCGGTATTATAAACTGAATTCAAATCATATAATTTTATACTAAATTGCATGTATAAAAATTCAATTATAAGTAATTATTAATAAAATAAATATCAATTAGACAAACTTAAAAATTATATTTTCCGCATTTGAAATGATGAATGTGAATACACAGGGTGGTCCATTCAATATAAGACACTCATTATTTCAGAAAACACTAACATTTATGAAAATATTTTCATAAACAATAATAGTCTTTGAAATAAATAGTATCTTACTTTCAATAAAACACCTGGTATAATATATAATATCTTATATAAACTCGTATAATAATTAATTATACATTTGTATTGCCTCATTTTAACAAGGCTGGGCATCAACGAGTTAAAAAGTTAGTGTTAAAGTTAAAAATTAAGTTAATTTTAACTTTTTAACTTAATTTTTAACTTAACTGATTTTTATTGATATAAACTTAATAAATAACGAGTTACTTTTAATCAAATCCAAGTTACGTTAATTTATAAATAATGAAATAATTAATACAATTAATACCATTATTGATGATCTCTCTCTATGGTTTCAATCCGTAGATTGGTTTGTAGCCATCTTCCACACTTCTCTCTTATCCGCCTTCCTATTCATTTCCACATATGAGTCATATCCTTAGTCCTTTATTATCTGTTAAATGAATTCTAATCTTGGTCTACCGCTACAGTTCTTTCCTTCTACTTTTCCTTCTATAATCATTTTCCAACAGATATTCTATCCAGTACTTCTACGTCGGTTACTCTGTCCATCCAACTTATCCTTAGCATCTTTTTTATTGATGATACATATTGCATAAACATTTACTTTTTATTATTTCAAACCATATTACTGGCTATTTATTAATTGAAAAAAAAACTTAACTCAGTTAAAAAAATAAATTTGGATAACTATTTAAACTTTTTAAAATGTTTTCTATCAACTTAACTCAATTAACAATTATCATTAACTTGGCTAGATTTTCATTTTTATACACCCTTGGCTGAACAATTTTTGTAAGTCATAAAATATTTTTATAGTATTATTTTTCAATACAAAATATTACAGTATTTACATAATAACATATAATATATTAATAGTGTTTGTACAGTTTAGTTGTTGTTTAATTTTTTAGATTTAAATTCAGTCATCTAAACTTTCTATTTGTTCATACAGAACCGTGTTAATACAATATTTTTAGTGTCATTAATTTAAAATTATGTATAGTACAATATATTATTTGCACAATAAAATAATAAAATACTACTTAACATTTAGAAGCAAAATAGTTAATTGTTATTCTAATTTATTGATTAAAATACAATTACTAACCTCATATTATTCATAAGTCTAAACAAATTTGTTAATATACATTATTGTAATTTGTTGTTTGTATAATTTTAAGTAGATTGTTTTATCTGTTATAAAAAAAACTCAATTAAAATAATATATATTATAAACATTTAGTTATGTTGTTAGTAATACATTTTTTGTTTATAGCTCATTGAAAATTAAAATAAAATATTTGCAAATATATACATACATAATACATATTTTTTTTAAGTGTCACTTAATTTATTTTTATTTTTCATTTAAAATTATAAAAATCTACTAGACTTAATACATTATAATGAATAAATTAGTATATTAATACTTTATTTCATTTATTTAATTAATATAAATTATACTTTTAGATTACCACAAAATTGCAGAGTCCGATAAGATTTATTGCCCAAATAAATGTGGCCGATGCTATAAAAGAGGACCATCCAGCAAAAAAAGTCTCAATAGGCATATTACATACGAATGTGGTGTGGAACCACAATTTGAATGTTATCTTTGTCAAAAACAATTCAGTCATAAATCAAATATGAAAACACATTGTCTGCTTATACATGGGATAATAATTTAATACATTTCTTATGATCATAAATTATATTTAAACTATGCTTATTATTACCTAATCATTTCATAATCATTAAGGAAAAAATCAAAAAACATACTATTTTGTTATATTTTGTATATAATATGTATTACTTGAATCGATAATAAA
>NC_042495.1:101996439-102012565 GCF_005508785.2 Acyrthosiphon pisum | reverse complement strand
CCTAATCATTTCATAATCATTAAAAAAAAAAAAAAAAAAAAAAAACTTACTATTTTGTTATATTTTGTATATAATATGTATTACTTGGAATCGATAATAAATAAAAATTCTTTTGTAATGCTACAAATGCAGTTTCTTTTTACTTAGTTTATATGTAGAAATATATTTTGATATGGGACAAATTGGATTTATAAATAAATCTAAACTACTGTTTGATTGAACTACTACTACAGTTATATTATAATACATTTTAGGTACAAGTTTAATTAATATTTAATTTTATTACATTTTCATTATAATATTTCTGATGTAGTATTACATTGAATAATATTGTTGCTTTATTTTATTTAAATTGTTGAGTAATTCTGTACTTGTTTGTAGAATTAATACCAGTTATATATTTTATAGAAAACCAAGAAATTGTACAAACTTATAGGATGTATTGTCCTAAGGCTTGTGGTCATAGCTACATAGGAACTTATGGAAAATACAATCTCAAAAGACACTTATTATTCGAATGTGGGGTGAAACCACAATTTCAATGTTATCTTTGTCAAAAACAATTCAGTCGTAAATCAAATATGAAAACACATTGTCTGCTTATACATGGGATAATAATTTAATACATTTCTTATGATCATAAATTATATTTAGACTATGTTTATTATTACCTAATCATTTCACAATCATAAAAAAAAAAAAAAACAATTGCTTAATAAATACACACTATTTTGTTATATTTTGTATATAATAATATGTATTACTTGGAATTGATAATAAATGAAGATTCTTTTGTAAAGCTACAAATGCAGTTTTTTTTACTTGTTTTATATGTACCAATATATTTTGATATGTGACAAATTGGGATTCATAAATAAATGTAAACCACTATTTGATTGAACTACTACTACAGCTATATTGTAATACATTTTAGGTACAAGTTTAATTAATATTTAATTTTATTACATTTTCATTACAAATATTTCTGATGTATTTCATTGAATAATGGTATTGCTTTATTTTATTTAAATTGTTGAATAATTCTATACTTGTTTGTAGAATTAATACCAGTTATATATTTTATAGACAACCAAGATATTGTACAAACTTATAGGATGTATTGCCCTAAGGCTTGTGGTCATAGCTACATAGGAACTTATGGAAAATACAATCTCAAGAGGCATTTACTATTCGAATGTGGGGTGAAACTACAATTTCAATGTCATCTTTGTCAAAAACGATTCAGTCAAAAATCAAATATGAAAACACATTGTTTGCTTATACATAGGATAAAAATTTAATAATTTATTTTTACATTATAACTATTACTATTAAAAATTAATATTTAAACTAATATTAATAAATTTAATATTAAAAAAAAACAAAAAAACAACAACACCTTTATTAATACATACCATGTTGTTATTACTTATTTGTATTTATATATTACTTGGAAATGGTATTAAATAAAGATCCTTGTAGCTTTACACAAATGCAGTTTTTTTTTACTTGTCTTATATGTATAATTTTGATATGTGACAAATTGGGACTTAAATGTAAATTACTATTTTATTAAGCTACTAAGTCTATTCCAAATAAATTTTGAAAAAATAACGACAGAAACGCGTCGCGGCTTGTACATGCAGTTTTGTTGGCTGCCGTCAGAGCGCTGCCTACATTGCAACCAATCGCAACAGTCATACCATTTTGAGGCTGTGCAGCTTCGACAAACTTATTTGGAATAAAGTACACTATAGTCTAAAATTATTATAATTGAATTTAGGTACACGTTTAATTTATATTAAATTTTATTACCTATTGATTATAAATAATTCTGATGTATATCAACCAATTATATTACATTGAATAATGTTATTGCTAAATTTAATTGTAATAATTTAATAATTATTATTACCAGTTATATATTTTATAGGTAATCGAGAAATTATGGAAACTCACAGGATGTATTTTCCAAAAGCTTGTGGGCATAGCTATATAGTATCTAACAGAAGACACAATCTCAAAAGGCATTTATTATTTGAATATGGAGTGAAACTACAATTTCAATGTCATATTTGTTAAAAACAATTCAGTCAAAAATCAACAATGAAAACCCATTGTTTGCATATACATAGGATAATAATTTAATAAATTATATTTAGACGACAACTGTCAGTACCTAATAATTTCATAATCATTTAAAAAAAATAAATACACATTTATCAATATATAGTATGTCATTATTTGTAATTATATATTACTTGAAAATGGTAATAAATAAAGATCCTTGTGTAAAGCTGCAATTAATGCAGTTGCTTTTTACTTTTATATGTACCATTTTAATTGATATGTGATAAATTAGGCCTAAATGTAAAATCACTGTTTGATTAAACTACTACTACAGTCTACAATTATTATATTTGAATTTAGGTTCACTTATAAGTTATATTTAGTTTTAATACATATTGATTATAGAAAATTCTGATGTACGAGTATATTAATTAATTATATTATATTGAATAATGTAATTGTTTTCTTTAGTTGTAAATTATAGAGTATTTCTAAACTCTTTTGTAGAATTAATACTTGTTATATATGTTATAGGTGATCAAGAAATCGTGATAACTTCTAGGATGTATTGTCCAAAAGAATGTGGGCATAGCTATATAGGAGCTTACAGAAAACATAACCTCAAAAGACATTTATTATTCGAATGTGGAGTGGAACCAAAATTTCAGTGTTATCTTTGTCAAAAACGATTTCGTCATAAATCTTCTATGAATACACACCTTCTGATTATTCATAAAATATGTCCTTAATTTTATTTGTTTAAAATTATAAAAAAAATGTCATACATTTTGTTATAACAATTAAATAATAATAAAACATAAATATTATATACATATATATATAAATTTATCTGTAATTATTATGTATGTATTAATTGGAAATGGCCTTAATTAAAGATGCTTTTATGATTCAGTCTTATACCTCTTTTTCATATACATTATAACACGCTATAAATTAAATAGTAAACGTCTGCTTGATATATTACAATTATATTTAAATTAAAATACCTACACATCATACTTATTATTATTGTTTTATTTTTTTCTATAGTAATCCATTCTAATACAACGATATATTTCGATGAACAACAAGAGCATTTTCCAAGCGTGGTAGATAGAAACGAAAAGGGAAGAAAAAAACTTCGAAGATGCCAATTATGCGCATTGTCTGGACGAGGTCGAAAACGAACACATGTATTTTGTGCAGCATGTCCAGGACAACCTGGTCTCTGTGTTGATACATGTTTTAAAGAATATCATAAAGAATAACATATTATATAATGAATTAATGACGATTGCATGTATTAAAATTATTTTTTTTTTTTATGACCACGGCATATTAAAAATAAATGTCTAGGCTATTTAATATTTTATTTTGTTAAGTATTCTGTTATGACAGGATAAAAAACTATTTTTTTTTTATACTGGAAACAGATTATAATATGTTTTTATTAAATTATTGAACATTCCATACCTTGTAATATACCTAAATATTATATACGCTTGCATATGTGTGATTTATTAATAATAATGATAATGAATAAACAAATATTTAATGTTTTATATAATTATGTTTTGCTATCTGGTGTACCTTAACCTATATTTTATTTTCCTAAGTTTGTTACTTAATATTTTAAATTATTTACATTTACTATTTCAATTTTTCAGATGCAATAATTATTTAAAAAGTTTGATCAACTATGATTACATATTTTAATCACCGTGTATATTGGTTATTGTTTATATTTCATTGTATAAAAAAAACAGTTAAAATATTCAATACTTACTTTTCCTATATTTCTTATTATTTTATTTTTATTAAGTATAAGTTGTGTATTTATATTATTATAATGATAACTTTAATTAAAATATTAAACATTGAGTCCAACCCATTCAAAGGTATTTTAATTTTCACATGCTTCGACAACAGCTTTTACCCATAGTCACATTTTTGCAATGTTGGGTCGTATATATGTACTCTTAACGCTTTTTGTACCCTCTACATTAAGGTAAAAACAAATAGGAAATGGTTGTAAATAATTTTGCTTTCAATAGATGGTATAAACATTTTTTCTAACTTTTTTTTTTTCTTCTAGTGAAACGTCCTGCGTTTTTAGATGTGATTGATATATCAAGTCACTTAAACTTACATTATCCGCACGTAGTGGAAAAAAACCAAAAAGGACAAAAAAAAAGACGCCGTTGTGTTCTGTGTTCTTCTCGAGGTCTTGGACAGAAACGTACTGATGTGTTTTGTTCTATTTGCCCCGGTAAACCAGCACTGTGTCCTGGCGCTTGTTTTATAACTTATCACTCAACCAAACTTTAAAATTTGTTAAATCATTTAGCAATATAACCATTGGACTCCACTTGTTAAAAATTGCCAATGTTTACAAAACTATTGTCAAAATATATTCAAAAAAAGTAATACATATTTTATAAATAGTGATTCTTAAAAATATTTCAGTATTCATTATTAATAGGTGACACAGTGTATTATTAAAACTATATTATATAAATCAAACACTAATCCCCTATTGGGTAGGCCTATACTGTTATGAGTGGTGAACAAAAATGGGTATGTATATAAATGTACAATAATTTTGTTATTGTATTATATTATAAGTTTTGTTATCGTTCAAATTCAACTTTTATTGGCTAATAAATATGATTTTGAGCAAAGTTAAGACTTATACTAGTAGTTATGATTTTATTCTTTCATCATATTGTTATTTGGTTAAGAAATGATCGAGGTTTATTATTTTTTGATTTTTCTGTAGCAGCTTGTATGTTCTATAATGTATTAAATGGTTTTTATTTACAACGATATTGTATTTATTTTTATTTTAGTGAACATAAATGTCATCAAATACCTATAAACTAACAAATAATAACTATTGTATATTGTATATTTGTATGTATAATATTTGAGTATTCTATACAATGCTAAATCTTCCTTATATACAACATACAACTTTGACATAATGTAATTTTCTAGATTTGCTCTATATAATTGTTACTTTTTTATTACACTATATAGTACTACCTACGCATACATACATCTTAACATATTTTTTTATTTTTTAAGCTACCGATTTTCCTGATCCAGTTTATTGTCCAAACAATTGTGGTCGCTGCTACAAAGGTATTAGAAGAAAAGGAAATCTTAACAGACATGTCAATTACGAATGTGGCGCACCAAAAAAATTCAAATGTATTTACTGTTGGAAACGTTTTGTACAAAAATATGATCTTAAGACACATTATATTTATGTTCATAAAGTAAATGAAAAATAATGAATTTGTTTTATGTTAATTATGTATAATTTAAAATTGAACTTGTATTGTGGTTGCTTCTTATTTTTTACAATTTATATTTTAATATAACTTTAAATGTTTTGTGTACCTATACCATTCAATATTCATCATTATAAATGTAATATAGATACCAATTTATATATAAACTACATATTATAAACATTTGCAGCAGTCTACGTTTAACATATTACTTATGTTTATTATTTAAATGCAAAGATTAATAATTAAGTAGATTTTTTAAAATTTACCCTGTTGCGTCTTACCGTTGTAGCTTTGTAAAGATAGTTTATAGTTAAGAATACAAGAGAATAAAAAAAAAAAATCACTGAAAATATCAAATATATGTTGAGCTTTTGGAACAAGTCTAGTTTACCGGGCACCATTTTTTTTTTTGAAAAGGGTTGTTTTGACGAGTTAAGAACGATGGTGCAAAAAAAAATTTGCGGAAATGATTATTTTGGAAGTTATAGCTTCCCAAAGTTAACGATTTTACGTTTATACGCGTGCGGATACTATAATGCCGCGCGGAGGACCTCGAGATTTTTATTTTGAAAGTTACAAGTCTCATTTTGTTTTATTTTGTTGAATTTTTATTAATTATTCAAAGCATTCATTTTCATTTTCATCTTCATCTTCCGTTTCATACTATAGTTAATTACCTACAGTAAGCCGGGCAGTGTTACACAGTTAGCAGCACTCGTCGCTACGCTCCTCGGCGCTGTCGCTCCGCTCCGCAAATCGAAAATATCCCATGATTTGTTGTATAAAACCACCTCAGGTGAACCTCGGTTTTCCTCAAAAATTACCCGAAACTTACCGTTCATAAATTATGGAAGTTCCAAGTTGCAGTGATTATGCGTGTATCGGCACTCGTCGCTGCGCTCCTCGGCGCCGTCGCCCCGCTCCGCAAATCGAAAATATCCCCCGACTTGCTATGCAACACCACCTTAAGTAGGTTACAGGGTAAGTTATGTAGTAGTACATGGGCAGTGTTACACAGTTAGCAGCACTTGTCGCTGCGCTCCGCGGCACCGTCGCAGCGCTCCGCATATCGAAAATATCCCTCGAATATAACTATATATTTTAGAATTATGATTCTTTAGGTAGTATAAATAATTTTTAGTACCTCAGTACTCATTTGGTTTTTGATTAACATCAACTTTTTAATAATATCATCAGCATAACAATTTACAGAAAAAAAGTACTTTTCATTTTAATAAAAGAAGTAGGTATCACCAACTTTAACTGGTATAAAAATGTATTTAAGTATTTGAAAATATGATCCCAGTATACTAAGAAATGTTTCAAATCACAATTTGAATAAATTCATTACGTATCAAAGAAAAAATGAGAATGAGCATGCTTGGCTAATGTTAATTCTTAAATGTTATTATTTTGATTTCTGAATAGTAAGGCTAAATCTAATTCTTTTATTTTTAAGCATATTTGCAACATTGAGTTTATAATTTAAAAATTATTGAAAATGCTGAATATTTTTTTTTCAGAACATATAGATCCAATTGAATGTCCAAATTTTTGTGGCAGATCATACAAAGGCAAGTTTCAAAAATATAGTCTCAGAAGACATCTTATTTACGAATGCGGAGTTGTTCCTCAATTTGAGTGTCCTGAATGTCAAAAACGTTTTGCTGATAAGGGCAGTATGAAAAGACATGTATTGAACATTCATTATAGTATAATATAGTAATACAAATTAATATTAATTATATATTTTAGTATAAACAAAAGTTTCCAACAAAAATATAAGTGTTTACATTTTTATGTAAGTAACTTTTTCGTCTAATAATGTTGTTGCATTAAATAAACAAAATTATGTAGGCAGACCTAACTAAATTAATATTTTTTTAAAATAAATTGTAGTTTTATATGATTATTTTTATTGAATGTTTATTCTGTATTTTTTTATTACTAACATATAATTTTAATCCTTGGTTAGTTTCAAATTAATTCATTGATAGATATTTATCATTCTTAAAGTAGGTGTCTGTTTAACAGTTTAAATTTTTTTAGTTGCTATAAGAAGCTAAGTCTATATAGCAGTGAAATGTGTTACACTTAAAAATTATATTATGTTTTTTAATTTTAGATTTGAAGTTTTACTTTTCTAATTGTTGATATTTAACCAACAATGCTGCAGTGTAAGACATGAATAATAAAATAAAATACAGATAAATAATTTGGTAAAATTAAATAAATTGTTATTTTATACTTTTGGAGAATGAAAAAGTTAAAAGGTTAATATATTGTATAGATGTTTGCTGGAATACCAGGCAAATCCTGATAAACATATAGTCTTATAGTATTTTACCTTTGTGTTTGCTTGCTATATTTTGTAGTATTATGTCAGTACTCGGTAATATATTCCAGTATTTCAACAATATTTTTTTATTATTATTATACTTTCATAATCATCATCATAATTTTTGTAACAAATTATAGTATTATATATTATATGTATGTATTCAATATTGTATTTATTTGCTTAAAATTTAAAATGTATCTTAGGTTTGTATATTGTATCTAATTTATAAATTGTAATTTCAGAACATCTATTACCAGATCCTCTATTCTGTCAGAACAAATGTGGTCGATATTATACAGGAAAAAAACGTAAATCAAGTTTAAAGAGACATTTAACATATGAATGTGGTATCGATCCTCAGTTCAAATGCATATATTGTCCAAAACGTTTTACAGTAAAAACGAACATGAAGAGACATGTTCTTTTAATTCATAAAGTCCTGGAATATGTTTAAGTATTTGATACATACAAACATTTTTTATAAATAAGTCAAAAACTGCTTTACAGGTATTTTCCGAAAATTTAAAAATATGTTGTTGTGAATAAATCAATTTTCCAGAACTATTCATAACTTGATACTTTGAAAATTAATGATATTCATATTAAGATTAATAATATAGTTTTAGATTCAAAAGCATATTTTAGCTTCATAAAAACCATACCTAAGGTTTATGATGAAAATTTAAAAATTACTTACACATAATATATTGTTTAAATTATAAATAATTTTAAATAAATCATTGATGTACTATGACTAGGCAATTGTTATTTCTTACCATTATTTACTTATTTACTAAGATATTATTTTATTATTAAAAAGCACATAAATTATATCGATAAAAAATTGTCTGCTGTATGATGCTAAATGTACAAGTTATCTTCGATTAGGGAATTTCCAAATGTCCAAAATTCATTGTATTTTTATTACTGTTGAAAAAATGTATTTAGAATGAGCTAAAAGCAATACAAATGTATAAACCTTTAAATACTTTTTTATATACATTTTGTATTATATTTACTTTCAAGAATATTATTAAATTTATTAATGTACAGTAGTTAAATTGGTAGGTGGAATTCCATTTTGAGATTGGTACATTGTAGTACTTTGTAAGATTTTATAATTTTGTAAGTGCTCCCCATGTTAACTATTTATTTTTAAACTTGGCTACATACTGCCATAGTTCCATTGTGGTATCTTAAAACTATTTAAACAGGAATTTATTGTTGACTATTCTTTAAAGATAAATGATGAAACAATGAAACCAATATTTATTATTGCATTTATCAATGTTTTCCTTATCAATTATTAAATTATATCATGACTATAAACAATAATTTTTTTTTCTTAAATTGGTTTTTATAAGTTATTTTAGTAATATAATTTTCCTTAATTACTAGGGTTCAGATTTAAACACAAATAATTAAACAAAAAATATATAAATAATTGCTATTTTATTTCATTTATTTCTATTAAAATAGAATAAACCTTATTTTACATTTTTATACTGCTCTTTTTTTGCTTTTTTCACTATTTATAAGACCTGGAAATCTGAACACTACTTATATTATATATTCAATTTATAATATTATCTTTGATTTGTTTGTATCTAGTCTATTTTTTAATATGATTTATGTATTATTGTTAATGATTTAAACACTAATGTATTCTTTGCAGATTTGTATGCTGGTCAAAGATTTAAGTGCCCAAAGGAATGTGGTAAATCATACAAGAACAAATATACCCTTAAAAGACATTTATTTTTTGAATGTGGTGGTAAAAAAACATTCTCTTGTAACCTATGCAGTAAAAAATTTTCACAGAACACTAATCTGAAATCACACTTAGCATTAATACATCAAATTATATCTTAATTATTATTTGAAAAATGTATTTTGTTTTAGATATAGTTGAATATGAAACATTTTAATTTGAAAACCATTCAATTTTTAAAACATATAAATGATATTTATAGTATTAAATAGTACAATTAAATTAAAATAAAAGCTATAGTGATCAATTAGTTTTTGTTCTTTTTACCAGTAAGCAATTGCCTTCGTGCAGCCCACCAATAATATAAATTTAATATTTCATTACCATATAGTATATACTTGTTGCTTGTCCTTATGTCATGATATGATGTAAAAAAATTGTTAACACAAAAACAGGCCACGGGTGGGGCATCACTGTTTTATACAGTAGTTGCATTTATTGGACCCACAGTTAAATGATTCATTCATCTGTTGTACTTAAATAGGCTAATCCCCTTATGCACCTACATTACCACAGTACCACATAGAAAACAATTTGTCTATTGGACTCAATATACCGATTAATAAGGTTTGTTAAAAAAACATGATTGGACGAATAACTAATAATTAAGCAACTTTTTGAATATTTTATTAATTTTTCTCTGATAGTAGAATACATACTAATATGTCTGATTTATAGCTGAATTGCTCAATCAGGATCCCCACGATTTCTCCCACCATAAAATTCATCGTTGTCTCCAATTTATCAAATCACTCAACAAACATTAATATATCCTAACTGTTCTTTAAGTTGTTTATATATCATCATATTTTTCAACTATGTGTCTATTTTTACGTAATCTATATATAAATATAATGAAACATAATAAATAAATGAGTAAATAATAATAAATATTTATAACTGCATAGTAGTAGTAAATTAGTAGCCTAAGCCCTAATTCTTCCATTTCACTTATATACCTTTTTATTATCACATACATATATATTTACTCTTAGCATTTTCTCTTGGAGTCACTCGGTTAATAAACTCAAATCCTTGGGTCTCAATGTGAGTCAAATAAGCAGTGACTGCATTTACAAATAATATTAATATTCATCCAAGAAACTTTTTTAATATTAGTGGAACATATTTTATTGTCCAAGGAAGTGGCATATCAACTCATATATATGTATATTGTATAAATTTTATAAACAATATTCCTAATTAAATTCTATTCAGGGTACATTTGAACCGCGTCGTGCATGCAGACTGAGCCGCCGAACAGTGCCTACCCCCCCTCCCCCATACCATGGCTGTGCGTTCTGTAATTGGACAACAGTCTGCTAACAGTCCCGCTGATATCCGGAGTGTGGTAGAAATGTGCGGAAAAAACGTGTTTTGGTCGAGCGAGCGGTTCAAACTTATCCTAAATAGAGTATAATTAGATATATTGTTTATAAAATGTATACAATATACATATATATATATATCAATCATAACATAATTCAAAATATGGTTTTTTTCTTAATACGCTAATATATAAGTAATAGTGTTTGTTAATAATAATTATTATAAGTGTACATACTGCACATTAAGAAATTAATAATACTGCTATTTAGGTATATCCATTAATATTACTATTATTATTATTTTTTTTTTTATTATTATATTTACCTAGATTTTTACACGGAAGTTCAATTAATAAATTGTAGAGCAATTTTTGGTTATTATCACTTAAAAAATGTATTATAAAAACTATGTTTTTTCATTTAATTTTATTGCAAGTAGCATTATTATTACTATTAGAATAATTGAATAAATCAAGTAGGTTGTGCACTTATTTAGTGCTTAAATTATTTCAAACAATACAAATACAATAAATGTAAATTACATATAAAATTATGACATTATTTATTAGTAAATCTATTTATAAAAAAAACATTGAAAATCTATATATAAATTACCTAAGTTTAATTCAAATTTTAATTTCAGGTTATGATAACCATCAATCAAAGGAAACTCGTCACTTTTGCCCAAACAATTGTGGTAAAAGTTATAAATTTTCTAACACCTTAAACCGACATATACAATATGAATGTGGAGATTTGCGGAGATTCCATTGTCCGTGCTGTTCAAAGGCTTTCAAACAAAAATCAGCCATGCAAGGACACGCAGCTACCATTCATAAATGTCTTATTAAATAAATAAATATATAAGTATATGATATGATTTATTAGGTATACATTTAACCGAGTATTTTACATGTACATGTAATACTGTAATAGTTATATATTTTATTGATATACCTATTTCTAGAATAATGAAATTTTTATCAGATTTAACTATAACATACATAAGCCCCACCTAATCATCAAGAATAATTTTATTGTACCACAATGTCCAAAAAAAATTGAATAATAATAGAACAATAATATTTTCAGAAGATACCTACTATTTAATTGATCACAAATCAGCTGATAACCCGGTTACTGATTTGTGTTTGTAATAATACGTTAATACTGTAATTTGTGTTTTATGTTTAAGTTTATAAAGGTTGAAGTAATGTTAGTGGGCGCCTTTACTCATGCTATCAAGCTTTGTAGATTTGATGCATATTGTGTTTTCTATATACAGATTACAGATTGTAAATATTTGTTTTTCTAAAAAAACAAGTTACTTGTATTTTATACATTCATCTGGTTTTAAACCTATTTATTATGAATTATACTGTATGACATTTGTTATTGAAAATATGTAATTTGCTATTAAAAATGGATATAATTTTAGGTTAGAAATTATTATCTATTTTATTTTATATTATGCTATATAAATATGCAATACTTAATTAAAATTAATAAATATAATTTAGTGCTACTTGATAAAACCTATTGTTTTACAAGAAGACTATTATTATTACCATACATTATTTTCTTATTGTTATTTTAATTATAGGTATTAAGAAGATATCTGTTTGCTAAGTATTAAAAATGTATTTGATTTTAATCAAAGTGGTTATAAATTTCAAGTTCCCATAACTATTATAAAAAGCAATTTGCTGTATTTTGGTTAATTTGGTTTTATTATGTATCTTAGATCTATATATATCAGTACTCAGTATGTGTACTGTAAGTTGTAACGTACAGTGTAAGTTGTTTAAGTAGTTGATATATTATCCCAATATGACGTATATGTATTAAATCAAGCCTCATTATATATTCTATTAATATTTTATGTTTATAATTTATCTATGATATTAATCTAAATCAAATACTTATCTGTTAATTATAATTTATACATATCTACTAGTTTCAACACTTAATAATTGTATTTGTTAAATAAAATGTAAAAGTAGTTTATAAATTAATAAATTATCATTTTAGATTCTGAGCGGAACGATGAATGTATTGATTTTACAACGATCTGTGTTGTTTTTTTTGTGTGTCATCACCCTTTGAGACAGTAAAAATGCTTCAATTATCTTCAATAGTATTTTTTTTTGGTAGGGAAGTGAATCTAATTGGTACTTTGGGGGTCAAAAGTAAAAAATTTCCAATTGTTTTCAAAAACTTAAGGAAAAGCTGAAATTCTTAGGCTAAATCAGTTTTTGATTAAAACGGTTTTGGTTTTAGGTGTAACTCTGTACCTCTGTAACAAGTGACAATAGATAAAAGAAATATTCACTGAATGTTAACATTAGTATTTTCTATACACGATATACCAAACAACTGCAGTTTTAAGTTTCAGATTTTTTAAATTTTTTTTTCTATAAATGTCAATCAAATTTTATTTGTTGGATCAAAAAGCTTGAAAATTTAATACAAGGCTACTAATATATTGTTAAAATGGCTGTTAAAAAACATTAAAAAATAGTCACAATTATTTTTTATAAGCATTTAAAGTTTGAATTTCAAAATCACAAAAATATGCAAATTATTTTAGTTAATATTTCCTAAAAAATTTTCTTTTTAAATCCGAGATTTGAAAATATAATACAAGATTCTTCAGAAGTTTTTTACCTTTATCAAAAAAATGTTTACAGGAAAGTCAAATTAAATTTTTATGAGCGTTCATACTTTTATAACATTGGATATTAACTCGATTTCTCACGTAGAGATTTTCTTATTTTGTTGAAATTCAAAATGAATAAGTGTATATACTTGAAATTTACATTCTATGTTTATTTTATCAATTCCTATACTTGTTAAAAATTTCAGAATATTTTGACTGGTTTGAGCTGTTTACGGATATTATAAAATTTATATTTCTATAAATGTCAATAAACTTTTATTTGCTGGCTCAAAAAGTGGGAAAATTTAATACAGGGTTCCTGATATATTGTTACATTAGCAGTTAAAAAATATAAAACTGTAGGTTAAATATATAAATACTATAAAAAAATTTTTTTTTAAATTTAAAGTTTGATTTCAACAACATTTATCAAATTTAAAATTAAAAAATGATTTTGTAGTCAAAAATGTATAAAATGTACAGCTTTGTAATTTTTATAGCTTAGGATTGAAAATTTAAAACAAGGGTCCACATAAGTAGGTTATTCTGTAACCAAGAAATCTAAAAATATAAAACAAAGCTTAATTTGGACGATAAAATATTAAATAACCAAGAATAACGATTTTAGTTATTTTGTTGTAATTTTATATTATTAATTCAAAATACCGTCTATCGTATTAATAATAAATAATAACAATATAAATATCCAGGCTGACAAACTGTCTCCGCTCTGAATCGTTTTTTTGTATACAATGATATTATATCATTGAATTCAAATTAAATACCATCCATTGCATACCGTGACCCACTTGTAACCTACTGTACAGCAGAATAAAATCCACTTACCCGCTTTGTATTATCTTTACTTGTGTTTAAACTGAAGGTGAGGTTAGGGTTACATTATTACTATAGTTATAAAATATATATATATTATATCTTATTTTCAATTAAATAGTTTATATCAGAGGTATTTAAACTGTGTCACGGGATTTGGTAATGGGAATGAGTCAAAAAATTGAAAACCAAAATGATTTTAACATATAGTTATAATTATTATTTATAATCAAGAATTATAGAAACGATAACGAAACACACGAGGATAGTTAATTAAATGGTGATTTAAAGTTTTATTTTTAGTAGTTGGGTCATATTATTATTATTGCACATGAAATGTCAATTATTTCTACTTTATTTATTTATAATTTGTATTGTAAAGGTCCTTTGATAAATAAATAAATGTATATACAGAACCATTATTTGTTTTTTATCATTAATAGTTTGGGAGCTATCAAAATATTATGAATCCCCAAAGCAGCCATAAGATGAAAAAGTTTGAATACATCCGGTTTATATACATAGATAAAATCTAATTTATATATAAAACCAAATAAAATATCAATTTATAAAGTGATAAAGTTTAAATATTATATAAGTATTAATATATTTTTTTTTTTTTCAGGAACAAAGCAATATTATGTTTGTCCTGTCATAGCATGCAACCGTGTATATAAATTAAAGAGCAGCTTAAATAAACATATAAAATATGAATGTGGAGGAAAAAGACAATTTCCATGTTATTTATGTTGTAAAACTTTTTCACGAAAATGCACTTTGAAAACTCATTTAGCTATAATCCATAAGTCAATTACGTATTATAAATAGGTACATATCATGCCAGGAAAAAAAAGATTTGTATGATTGCAATATAGGTAAAATTATATTTCTCTGTATAGCTGTGAATATCAATGTTTAATATTAGAAGAATAAATAATATAATAATTTGGCATCTTGACTAAAATTGAGTAAACCACATAATATAAGTATTATACAATATGATAAAAAATATTGTTATGTTTGCACTATGCGTAATAAAATCAATTATTTCTAATAAAATTGGTTTTGTTCTTTAAATTGATGTGTTCTATGTACATTTTATTTAATACAAATTACCTATACATTGTAAATAAAAAATTATTTTACATTATCAAACAATAATAAGTATCTATAAACTTTTGTTTATTATAATTTATAATTATCTACTTAGTTAAAACATTTATATTTTTATTTATTAAATACAATGTAAAAGTAGTTAACACTTATATAAATTGTATAATTATAATTTTTATGCTGTTAACTTTTGTTAAACTTTAAATAATACCATTGATTGTATAATTTAATAACATTGTGTTCATGATTATTACATTAACAGGATATTCACATAACTTGTCTAATGATTTCAGATTTTCAGCTGATAAAATCAAAATAAGGAAATTAATCATTATTTACCTTTTTGTTTATAATAAATGAGTAAATTATATAATAATTAGACCTATACATTAAACCTACACAATATAAATTAACCATCATAAACTATTATATTAAACATAGTTAGATGGGTATATTATATTTTATTACTTATTTTCACTTTTCATGCTGCATTATGCTTTTATAATTATATAGTTTGTACGTAAAACAATTTATGTACATATATTACTGCTAAAGTCTAATTTGTATATGAAACTAGTATGATATTTATAAAGTGATATAATAACATACCTTCTGCAAATATTAATATATTCTTTTTTTTTTCAGGGATTATCCAATATTATAACTGTCCTAATGTATCATGCAAACGTGTATATAAATTGAAAACAAGCT
>NC_042495.1:101976254-101996389 GCF_005508785.2 Acyrthosiphon pisum | reverse complement strand
ATATTTTAATTATTTTTCCTATCATATAATATTTAATATTTATTTTAAATTATTAGTATTATATTACTCTTGTTTGGTGTCAAAGCATTACCTATAAGAGACAGCGAGATAATGCCTATACACTTAGATTACAAACAAATAATTTGGTTTATTATATTTAAATAAAATATTATTTTTTACACCTGACCACTGCTGTTAACACACTGTATCAATGTTTGCAATTTTATGTATGTATAATATAGGTGCAATTATTTTTCATGTATAATTATGAATGTAAATGTATAATATTATAAGAATAAATAATTTGCCTCATTGACTATAATATATCCTTGCATAATAAAATCTATTATTTCTAATTATATTATTTTTAAATTTAGATAAATGTAAATAAAGTATAAACATTTTATTTAACACAGTATACATAATTGTGAATGAAAAATCAGTTTATATTATCATATCAGCTTTTTATTTATAACTACCTAATATTAAAATAAACGTAAATGCTTATTTTAATTAATTTCAAAATCTTATTTCAGGGACTAAATCAAAAAAAACTGGCAGTTACACGTGCCCAAATAAATCATGTAACAAAATCTACAAGTCCAAAGGTAGTTACTTCAATCATGTGAATTATGAATGTGGTGGTCGCAAGCAATTTGCATGTTGGTTATGCAATAAAAAGTTTAGCCAAAAAGGCACTTTAAAAAGTCATCTTGGTATCATTCATGGTTATTTGTGTGATACAATTTGATCGACTGTTTTGTTGAACCACTTAAACTATAAACTCAATCATATTTTTATTATATACATGATTGATGATTTTGTATAAGCCTAATACCTATAAGTACATTAATAACTACAAAACAACTAATGCAATTAATTAACACCTTAAATTTTCAAATGTATATTATTTTAAGTAAATAAATGCTAATTTATTTGTGAAATAAGCTTATTTTATGTTTATTTTTACTAATATTTCCTAGTGTGTTTGGTTTGGTACCTATTAATTTAACTGTTGCATATGTTTATAATTTAATAAAACATGGAAAATATCATTATAACATTACTATTTGTTGCTTTATAGTTACCTACAGAATGCAGTTAATTGTAATGTCATCAGTTATTATCTTTTTTTGAATATAATATACTGTATAATAATGGTAATAATTATACACTGTACAATGTTTAACAGAATAAAATCAATTGGAAATTATTCAATGTAAAATGTACAATAGGTTTATAGGTACACAATATTATTAGTAGGTAATAGTATATTGGGTATCAGATTCTGATTTTTGAAATTGATAACATTTTAGTTACAATTGATTATTATAATCCTAATTATTACTATATTTTTATCCCTCTCTATTAAAATGGTTCATATATGTATTAACTATTATTTTACTCCAGCCTTTTTTAATAGGTACCTTATCTTTTATTACCAGCACGTCATGTACACTGAATAGATATAATTTAGACATATATTTATATAACATGCCTATGTAGGTAAACTTCCTTTTAATCATAATATCATAATTATAATATTAGCTTTCCAATGCCTTATGAACATGGTCAGCGCACTTCTATTATTATTTTTATTGTTATTCCATATAGTTTTGTTCTCTTGTGTAAATGTTTAATTAATTGTTTAATATTTAGGTCTTCAATCTGAATACAGAAGGCAATCAAATCTTTCCATTTCATATAAGTTTACATGTCCAAATTGTTGTCGAAGATATTCACATAAACCCAGATTAGTACATCACTTGAAACATGAATGTGGTTACAAACGATTTATATGTAATATTTGTTATCGAACATTTGGAAGAAAAGATCACTTGAAAAATCATGTTATATGTGTTCACAAAGTAATCGCGAACACATAAAAAATAATTTCAGACTTTAGTTAGATAATGCAGGATGATTTCTTAAATATTTTTTTTTATTTATCTAGTGGACCTTGCCCTTTGAATTTCTCGCCAACCACGCTAGGTTTTACCATCAAACTGCATAGTTAATATGTATTTTTTTTAGATTTTGAGCGGGTAAAATAATGTATATTATTTATTATTGTAATATATTTTTTTTTGCAATAGTATCTATATTCTCTGATTTAAAAAATACAATATTTTTTAATGTATATATTACAATGATTGTTATACCTAGATACATAATTGTTTTCAGATTTATAATTTATTCAATTTACACTGTTTAATAAAAAATATAACAGTAATTTATATTTCTTTTTAAAAATTATCAAATATATCAAACATCTTTTATACTTATATGCAGGTTCACTGGGTTCAATAAATTATATGTATTATGTAATATGTATATTATATACATAATATGTTATTAAAATGCAAATATAATATTTAAATTGTAAAAATATGTTGACTAAAGACACATTTTTCAGGTATAGAGATCATATTGGCGCCTAACTACTGTGGAATATTATACACAATTAAAAGCTCTATTAGTAGGTATTAAATTGAATTGTCGCATAAAACCAACATTTAAGTGTATTATATTTGTCATGAATGATTAGATATTATAAACCTATTGATTATGATTAATATAATATGTTAAAATGTATTAATATTAATTTTATCAAATCTATGTTAAATATTTATATAATACCCACAGCATCTTCTTTCACATAAGAATGTTAATATATAAATTATAATTTTTGTTGACATTTATTACAATATTATATCTTTTTTTTTTTTAATCAAAAATTGTAAATTATTTCATTTATGTGCTTTCTTTCCTTTGGCCCATATTTACTATCATATATCCGTATTTAGATGTCTGTGATTATTCACAAATTTATTTTCTATTTTGTAGTTTCTAGTTAATGTTTACATCAGGATTTGAAATCAATACTGAAACCGAAAACAAAATTAAAAAAATCAATACCGGCAATCAAGACGGAAATTGAAATCGGAAAAAATAAAATCCGGTATTCAATACCAAAAACAAATACTGTTATCCAAAACCGAAATCAAAATCGGAAAAAATAAATACTGACAACTGAAATTTAAACCTAAATCGGAAAAATGTTTTCGGTTTCAAGCCCTGGTTTACATGAGAATATGCTAATATGGTATGGAGTGATAATACTATAACAAGTACATTTTTATTAGGTAGGTATATGGTTTTCATCAAATCCCTGTATTTGCATAATGTATTCGCACTCATTCACACAATGAGTATCTAGGTTTATATTTGTTCATTTATGTATGATGTGTATTTAATGCTTGGGATTCTGTTAGTTTAATTATTGTGTACTTAATACTTTAGGAGGGTTAAGAAATATTATGTAAACTACTTTTATGTTATTTTTGTGATTAATATTTATATGTATTTTTGAATTTAGGGAAAAAAATCCCCAAAATTAAATTATGGCAAAAAAAGCCACTTGTCATTAAACACCAAACATTCAAAAATTTGCTCTAAATATTCCAAATTTCTAACTGTTCTATGAACATTATCAGAACTATTGATATTTTATTAATCAATAATTATGTATAACTGTTTTTAACATAATGTATTATCATGCTTTAAATAAGTTTAATATAACTATTCATTTTTGTACTTTAATATCATATTATTCAATAACAATAGGTGAGTACTCTAAACATTGTTTTTTATTAATTATATAATATATTAATTATGTAATTGTATATATGATATTATTAAATCTTTTGAAAACCTTAGTAGCCCTTGCGCCTCCATACGAGAATACCATTGGCGCAAATAGATGGGGACTTGAGAGGACTTAGCCCCCCCCCCACATTTCTGTCAAGTCCCCCCCAGTTCAAAAGTCAATAATTAGTACTGAGCATATATAATTTTCAAAAAATATTATTAGAGGACTTTGGTCCCCCCAAAATTATTTGTATATTTGCGCCTATGGAGAATATTCAATGAAGCCCAGTATTCTGTTTTTGAGAAATATATAAATAATATTAAAAATATTAAAAATAAACTACCTATCTACATTACAAAGAATTATGTAACAAAATAGCCTTTACTTATAATTGCACTCAATTTATTATACTTGTTACTATAATTAGGTATTCTATTAATTAATTAAAAAAAAAACAATTTCATCTAGTATAATAAGACATTAAAAAATAATTAAGAGTAATAAACTAGTTAAAGATAATATTTTTCCGGCGCTTTTTTAATGTATTTTTATTTTGACTCTTTTTTTTCAAATATTGTATTTTTATGCTATTTGGACCGGACCATCAAGGTATGCATAATATGCAATCTTTGTCAGAGCTAATTTTGGGTTGTTAGCTTTAATATTAGTGTGGATTAACCTGTTATAACTTAAGAGGGAAGAGAGTTATCTGTGTTTGCACATAGAGTTTTTAATTTATAAGCAAGTAATGAAGATGTAAAATATATTGAAATTCAATTATGTTCATGACTTGCTTAAAAATTTTAACACAATAAAAAACCTATAATACACAGACAACGTTCTTAACTTTAAATTTTAAAATAAGTTAATTCGCTTTAATATTAAGGTTAACAACATACAGTTGGATTTGCTTTAAGTGTTTAAATTATATACAAGTACACAACATTATATATGTCAAATGTAATCCTCTTACAATGTAATTCAAACCATGAAACGAATAACATTCCTAGGTTCTGTTCATCCTGGACTAAACTTGGTCATGATTTGTAAAAATATATATAATTCAATTTAGTTACTAACAACATCTTATATAATTCAGTATGAAAGAATAAAAATTTAGACAAATGTTATTATTTTTTCAGATTCAGACACTAAACAATTAAGATTTATTTGTCCTAATAATTGTGGAAAATCATACAAAATAAAAAGATCAGTTGGTAGACACCTTAAATTCAAATGTGGAGTAGAACCAATGTTTGAATGTAGGATTTGCTACAAAAAATTTGCGTTAAAAGAATCATTGAAAAAACATGTGATTCAAAAACATGACCAAAATTATTTATAACTCGTAATAATATGTAAGTTACGCCCCTATATACCTTTTTCATTTTTGACGTAAATTTGAACGCGGTTATTTTTTGGATCAGTAATGTAAAAACGGGGGGGGGGGGTGTGTTTACCAGTTATGATATTTTTTTGTATTTACCAAAATCTGATATTTTTGGTAAATACTGTATTGCAAGTCTCGGTTATATGGTATATACCAGATACCGGTATCAACATTTGAAACACCAGCCCTAACGTATAGGATAGTCAAAATTATATATTCTATAATATTATAAAAACATATTTTACCGTGGAGATTACTGACTTAGCGAATAACTCAAACCTTAGATTATATAAAATAATTGGAGTTACGTGTGTGTTGCTCGTATAGGTATTGAGTTGTGTCCAAAGTAATTCCCTCCACCCTTTCCATTTCAAGTAACAACGCGTTACTACGAATACGTCGCGCCAATAATCACTATAAGTGGGAGGTTATTTTTAACAAATAATTAAAGTACATACGTACATTGTAATGATCTAAGATTCAAAAGTAACCATGAACAGACTGATTTATCGACGAATATTTAGAGATCTGTATTATATAGGTATCATAAGCACAAATACTGTTTAAGATTTGGGAAGACTGAAGCCCTACTATAAAATATTGAATAAGTTTAAGAAAAATGCAGGAAGTGTTTGAAAAATATTTAAAATATATACTTACATATAGGTATAAGGCGAAGGGTTAAAATCACATTAAATGCATAGCCTGACTTTATAATTATTATTTGTTGCACATTCTCATAGCCCTACCTAGAAACAAAACCTGACATTGGCACCACAAAGTAATTATCACTTTGGGTCTTGGGACTAATAATGAAATCAACTGAACCTAACCTACTCGTATTACTATAATGCGTCCTTGATCCTTGTTTTTAAATTTAAATTTAAATACAATACACATTTTATATTATTATTTTATTTACGAATTTATGATCCATACTGCATATGTTATGCTAATAATTATTTTAATTTAAAAATTAATATTTTTGACATTTTTTTCAGAACAAAAATTTTTTTGCCCAAACGACTGTGGAAGAACATACAAAAATAAATGTTCGATTATTCGACATCTTAAATTTGAATGTGGAATACAACCAATGTTTGAATGTTTGATTTGCTACAAAAAAATTGCATTAAAGGAAAATATGAAAAAACATTTGATTTTGAAACATAGTCAATATTATTTATAATAATAATAATAATATCATTTATCATTACCTATTTATTCGAACTTTCGTTAAATGATCGGTACTCTACCTTGTTAAATGGTACCTAATTACAACGGCAATTTGTGATATCTTTAAGACCCTCCAAAATGATATAGGACTGTATTTAAAAATAATTTAAAATACTTATGTAGGTACTAATGTAATAAAATAATTCTGTCATTATAATTTCCATATTTTTATATTTTGTTGTAGAATTGAAATAAATATTAATATTAATGTATACAAACTAATTTTGAATGACTCAAATTTTTGGGTATTGGGGGACACGATCTGTATTACATTGGTATCATTATATAATCAATGATGTAGAGAACTCAGACGAGGATCAAATACATGCAAACAATGATATTGATGACAGATGCAGTGACAATGAATCATTGTTTGATCATCATAAACCGATTATTGTTTTTATTATTATATTTATCATAGAAAACAAATAATGATCTTTGTCTTATCTTTGCAGTATAATAATAAAAATTAATTAATTTCAATTAAAAAATTTAATTTTTTTTATTTTATTCCAAAACAAACCTAATGTTTTATCGATTGAATATGACTGAAAGAAGTTTCACTTCATCCACGACTACTCGCAACCTGCAGAGGTGAAACTCAGAATCGCAACACGCACAGTTTTTTTTTATTACGGCAGTTTTACTGTTTTCATAATTATTAATAAATTGCTGTACCAAACTTTAGTTCAAATCTTGACAAAATACGTAAAAATCACGAAAATGTGCAAATTATTTTGGCACGGCCGGTGGGTTTCAAGTTACCTGCAACCTGACCTTTTTTATTTTGTGTGTAGGTATTTTATAAATAAGAATTAGGGTAGAAATTAGTATTTATTTATTATTGGTTGCCATTAGTTATACGGGTAGATCAGGTACAACTTTGCATCAAATTGAATTTTTGAACATTGTGTCTACCAAAGTGGGTTAGTTGCACATTGTCCGCGATCCGACGTAGTCGGATTGCTTACCAGGGTGGCAACCCAAAAGGAGTTGAACAATCATACATTTTTTAATAGGAGCCATTTTTTACGGGCACCAAAGTGCATGGGATTGGCTAGTAATATATAAATTACTTTATTCACAATAATTTCATCAAATACACTTAGTAATATCATAGGCTGACTGACCGTCTTCGCTCAGAATCGTTTTTCTTATATAATGATATTATATCACTGAATTCAAATTTAACACGATTACACTATTACAGTGACCGGCCACTTGTAACCTACTGTACAGCAGAGTGACACCCACTTGCCCATCTTTTTTTCCCCTTATCCCAAAAGTGTTATTTATAAATTACAATCAACCATTGTTGGTCGTCATAACTAATAGTGTGCGGGCCGTATAAGGAAAGAGCTTATTCATACTTGTTATTGTAGATTGTATTTATCAATAATATAATAGCGAGTAGCCTATGACCATTTGGTCAAAAACTCCTGCAACCCGCGAAGCTTTTATCTGTATAATAATTGTATTATAAATTATATGATTTTTATATTACAAAATAGGTAAATTAAAGTAACGTTTTTTTTCCAGAATCAACGATACTAAGGTTTACTTGTCCCAATTTATGCGGAAAATCATACAAAGATAAAGTATCGGCTGCTCGACATCTTAAATACAATTGTAAAATGGAAACGATGTTTGAATGTTCGGTTTGCTTCAGAAAATTCACTAATAAACAATCAATGAAAAGACATTCGATACTGGTTCATAAACTTTTTCCAAAGTAAAATATAATAATAGGTCTACAGGTGAATATAACAGCAACTATAATTTATAGTGACATTTTTGTAATTATTAAGTAATGTTATATATTAATAATAAATATTGATTAATAACTTCAATAAATGTACTTAGGTATATATTATGTTATTGCGTATTATTGAAAATGTTTATAGAATTTAAACCAACGATCTCAAATACCTAATCATAATAGTTATAATATATACATAAAAATATTATACGTGAACATGGTTAATATATAGTAATAACTAATATTACCGGTATAATTCTACCTAGTACCTACATGCCTATACCTGTTATACTTCCTAGACACCTAGTACCTAATATTCTCTATAGTAGCCAGTTGGTATATCTACGATTTACCTCACATACTTATCATGTAGGAAATAGCATTATATTTTCATTTAGCCAATAAAGTTTGTGCATTTTTTTTTTGATCTGCTTTGACAAATGTGTCTGGTGTGTTCTTCCTATTGATTTAAATTTATCCCCAAGTATTTTGTCGAGTCTTGTGGAATAATCAAGTACCTAATTATATAGTATAACATATACTGTAGTCTGTAAGATTAACCTAACCTGTACCTGTAGTGTACGTCTACCTACTGATTTGTTGCTGTTAATTTTAACCTTCCAACGTATTGTACTTTTGTCAATAGTCAATCCAAAGATATCGTTAATTTATTGTTGCAATTGAGAGGATGTCAAATGTCAGCGCAATATTTGATTTATCTCTCTAGTCCACGCGACAAAACGCATTAACGCAGTATCATTTATTCCATGTTTATAAGTAATCTGGTGAGTAAAATCACCCATTACAAAAAAAAAAAAATAGAGAATAATATTTTTTAAGGAATGACATATCGATTTTATATTTTATTGCTGTTTAACTTCGTATTCGACTTTCAAAAAAAAAAATTTGTACCTACATTTCAATTACGTTTAAATCGTTTTAAGACAAATCGATAGTCGATAGGTACGTACCTATATATTCCCTCAAAAGTATTATTATCGTAATAAAATTATTGTCGTTTTGGTAATGTGATTTAAATACTTATTTTCTTCTTAGATTACTCAAAAACATAAACAAATGATTCTTCGTAAAAGCATTTAGTGTTAGTCTATGTTGAGCGTGGGCCAGAGAGAGAAAACAAACAGTGAGTTGACATTGTCTCAAAAAATAACAATATAAAATTAGTAATCACAATATTACAGTGGCTGCCTACCACGACTGGACCGACCTGAACTATAATGCGCCCTTCTTTTGCAAATTTAATTTAAATACAATACATAATTTATATTATTATGTTTATAATTTATGATAGGTACATACTACAGTATAATATGCTAGTATCTACCTATATTATTGCTATTCTAATAAATTATTTTAATATAATAAATAGTAGAAATAACATTTTTTTTCAGAATTAAACGAATCAAGAATTTCTTGTTCAAACTTCTGTAGAAGATCTTACAAAAATAAATGTTCGATTATTCGCCATCTTAAATTTGAATGTGGAATACAATCAATGTTTGAATGTTTGATTTGCTACAAAAAATTTGCATTAAAAAAAAATATGAAAAACATTTGATTCAAAAACATAGTCAATATTATTTATAATAATAATAATATAATTTATCATTACTTATTTATTCGAACTTTCGTTAAATGATCGGTACTCTACCTTGTTAAATGGTACCTACTTACAACAGCTATTTGTGTTATCTTTAAGACCCTCTAATATGATATAGGACTGTATTTAAAAATAATTAAAAATACTTAGGTAGGTACTAATGTAATATAATAATTCTGTCATTATAATTTCCATATTTTTATATTTTGTTATAGAAATGAAATAAATATTAATATTAATGTATACAAACTAATTTTGAATAACTCAAATTTTTGGGTATTGGGGGACACGATCTGTATTACTGCATCGGTATCATATAAGCACAAATAGCGTTTAAGATTTGGGAAGGCTGAAGCCCTACTATAAAATATTGAATAAGATTAAGAAAAATGTAGGAAGTGTTTGAAAAATACTTAAAATATATATTTACATATATAAGGCGAAGGGCTAAAATCACATTAAATGCATAGCCTGACTTTATAATTGTTATTTGGTGCAGATCGATTCTTATATAGCCTTACGTAGAAATAAAACCTGACATTGCCACCACAAAATAATTAACACTTTGGGACTAATCATGAAATCAACTGAACTTACTACCTACTCGTAAGTCGTATTACTATAAAGCGTCCTTGACCCATGTTTTTACATTTTAATTTAAATACAATACACATTTTATATTAATATTTTATTTACAAATTTATGATTCATACTGCAGTATATGTTATGCTAATGAATTATTTTAACCCTAAAATTAATATTTTTGACATTTTTTTTCAGAACAAAAATTTTTTTGTCCAAACGACTGTGGAAGAACATACAAAAACAAAAAATCAGTTGGTCGACATCTTAAATTTGAATGTGGAATACAACCAATGTTTAAATGTTTGATTTGCTACAAAAAATTTGCATTAAAAGAAAATATGAAAAAACATTTGATTAATAAACATAGTCAATATTATTTATAATAATAATAATAATAATAATAATAATATAATTTATCATTACTCATTTCTTCGAACATTCGTTAAATGGTAGGTACTCTACCTTGTTAAATGGTAACTACTTACAATGGCAATTTTTTTATATCATTAAGAACCTCCAAAATAAAATAGGACTGTATTTAAAAATAATTAAAAATACTTACTAATGTAATAAAATAAAATAAATCTGTCATTATAATTTCCCTATTTTTAATATTTTGTAGTAGACATTGAATAAATATTAATATAAATGTATACAAACTAGTTTTGAATAACTCAAATATTTCGAACAAAAAATTTACTGATAATCAATCAGAAGAGACATGAAGAGACATGTGGTACCTACTGATTCATATAGACATTTGATACGATAAATAATCACTACTATCTATATAGAATTATAACACACTAAATAAATGTAAACACACTATACCCTAATATCCATTGTTGTTAAAGCGTTTTGATAAATAAAAAATATATATATAAGTATACTATATTATTTTCGTTTGTCAGTTGTTGAAAATGTTCGTACAATTGTATACCTATAAACTCATTGGTCAAGTATACGTAAGTGCTTGAATTAATGGTATAGTTGAAGTCCCGTTTCTTTTTTATAAATATTTTAACGAATCCCTTTAAATGATATTCCAATTAATAAGAAATTTAAATCTTCCGGTACTCACGTTTATTTTAAACTTTTGGACCACCGTTCTAATCGTATTCCAAGCTCAAGAACTGATCATACTAATGGGGTATAAAATACATCATAACATGTATAACACATGAAATATCTAATATTTTAATATATTGGTACCTATAATAAGTTTATAGGCTGTACCGGATCTAGGGGGAGGGGCGATCCTGGGCCCCGGGTGCTAATCATAGAGTGGCGCAAATTTCAAATTTTAAACTCCTAAAGCATATAGCATTGAGGCGCTAATATTATATTGTGCCCCGGGTTACATAATTTGTAGATCTGGTACTGTTTATCTATAGGTACTCTAAAGTAGCGGGTTCCAACCTCATGTCACGACCAAAATTTTGGAGCGGAGTATTTTATCATGGGTCGCGACTAGCGAGTGCATAATTCACGTATTTTTCCCAGATCGAAGAAAAAAATTGTTATGAATCTTATAAATAATCAATAAACTGGTATGTGCTATTTATATTTTATAATAATTGTATTATTTCATACTATAATTTAGTGTTAATACATGAGAATTAGAATTATTTCTAAGCGTCCCGAAAAGTCCTCGACTATATCGCACACTTGTTTTGCAAATTAAATTAAAAAACAATACATATTTTATATACTGTATACAAGTATACAGTATAATATGCTAGTACCTATATAAGCTATATAATAATTTCTATATTGATAAATTATTTTAATTTAATAATAATTGTATTAATAACATTTTTTTTTAGAACAAAACGAATCAAGAATTTCTTGCCCTAACTACTGTGGAAGTTCATACAAAAATAAATGCTCGATTGGTCGACATCTTAAATTTGAATGTGGAGTACAACCAAAATTTAAATGTCTTATTTGCAACAAAAAATGTACTGATAAACAATTAATGAAGAGACATGTGATCCTGATTCATAGATATATTTAGTACCTAATTGATAGGTAATTGATACATATAATAAGTAGTAATGACGTCTTACAATTTAAATACTTTTAGACTTTAGTAAAATGATTACCTAGTATAACTTTTATATGTTAATACAATTAATAATATCAATAAAATTATATGTTATTGTCAGTTATTGAACATTTTTATACAATTATTGTTTACCTTCGAGCTCAACTAATCATAATAATGCTTCAATCCTGGTGATTGAATTGATGGTGACAAAGTCTTTCCTGTTCTTTAAAAAAATGTTGGCCTATTATAATCCTAGCATTACACTATTAACCTATAATAAAATAAATTAAACTATAATTCTACAAATGTAATATTTTAACCAATCATTTGTTTGTATACCTAAAATATAATATAAGCGTACCTAACATTTATAACACGGATTATTCACATTCGATGTATTTTTAAAAAAGTTAATTTTTTTTTAAATTTTGTACAGGTAGGTTAAGTTAATTATCATACTGTAGTAAAAATGTGTGGGGGATATATGCCATCATCATATTACTATAATATAACATGCATATTGTGCGATTTTCTTTTGGCTAAAATTAGTTCAATCTATCATTACTTATAGTATATAGTAGACAGTAGTATAATATATAATATGTAATAAAATATCCTTAAAGATATTATATAAATATTGGTTAACTTCGCACGTAATCGTTTATCGTATACAGTGGTTTCACATTGAATTAAAATTTAACACCTCATCTGAGGCCCCCAAAACATTCACTTAATAGGCTCCGCAAAAAAATTTCATAGATATATCCGATATTCTTCAGATCTATTCTAAATCCAGAATATGAGTATTATTCTATGGACAAACCTCGAAATACGAACTATATATTATAATTAATAATATGGTTAAATGAATTATCTAAGGCTGTCATACTAACAATATTCCTCGATGTCCATAAGGCCTAAAACAATAAAATAGTGTCCGCATGTTTGGGATATAAATAATACCAAACTGGGTTGTTTATGATTTAAATGTATGGTAACTTATAAATGTATTGTACTAGCTGATCCCGTAAAAAGTGACAATTCTTAAAAAAAAATAATTATTATTCAACTCTTTTTGGGCGTAACTGGCTGCAGTAAGTGCAACTTAGGGCTAGTTGTACCTTCTACAGTTAAACTTCGATTAAGCTTAATCAGCTGATAAAAGATATTTAACCGGGAAAATTCGGCCGATGAAACTCCGGTTAACTTTAATCAGAGATGGTACAACTGGCGGTTAGCCGCCTTCAATGTTGTTAAAAAGTATTAAAATATTTATTTAAATACCTTTGCTAATAAGTATTTAAATACAAATAGGTACAAGTATATTCAAAAAGTATTTCAAATACTTCTAAATACATTTTTTTTTAGCTTTGTTGTTTTCAGGCTCTTAATTCTTAAAACTAATTATTTGTTTAATTTAATAATGTGTATTGAATATGGTCAGGACCCACGACAAGATTAGTCTATACTCAGAAGTGAGTAGTGACTATAGTGACTAACGTATAACGATTAACAAATAACGAGTGTGGGATACTGGGACGCGGGGTGTCGTCGTGCTACGATACTATGAAATATAAATAGCCAAATATACGGTATACCGTATTGGCGATTGAAATTGGCAAGATGTAACGGGGACGCTGTGTATCATTTATATGTTATTTTACATGTTCCCTGTTACAGATCCACCCCCGCCGGCCTGATAATTGATAAGCTTTCAATCGCCAATACAGGAGATTTTATTTTTCCCGTAATATGTTTAAATGATATTGTTTGTCGATAACAATATTTATAATTATCACAATATCGTCTCGTCGATTTTGTATTTAATATTTAGCGTGTATACTTATCTTTAAATGCAGTGGCGTAAATAGTGTTTGAAATTTGGGGGGGGGGGGGCTGAAGCTCAAGTCTATACTTGAACTCTTATGATGCTTTTAAATTATAGTAGTAAAATCATTAGTTTTTTGGGCTGTATGCAGGCTCTATAGTGTATAACGTATATTATAGTAGTATACCAGTCACTATACCTATTAGAATTTTTTGGGACCAAATAAAATTTTTCATAATTATTTGTAATTTTCATTTTTCATATAATATTAACTATTTTGTTCATACAATTATCAAGAGTTTATCAAAACAATTTTGAGAACCAATTTATAGACGAAATTTGGTGAGGACTTGGAGGGGCTCAGCCCCTCCAAAAATTTGTATTTTAATTGAAGTATTAAATTCTTCATTAATTAACTAGGTAATTTACTAATACAGTAAACGTTGTTTGAAGAATTATTTTACGAGGTTTAAACCATTCATTATTTACGTGTTTTCCATAGTAGATATATCGATTATCGGATCCACAGAACATAATTATATACGTTTAATATAAGTATAACAAATTAGTAATTACTATATATTAATAATAACATTTCAGTTTGTCTAGAATATAGCCGATAGGTACTCGACATATATTAGTGTTTTTTTTATACATTTGCAATTTCGAATCGACGGTTACAATAGTAAGATATATTATATCAAGGTACCCTAAATGTTATAATTTGTTTTAATAAAAATAATATTAATTTTAGTAATTGGTAGATGTATAATTATAATATATTAAATGTAGGAAAGTAAGTGAGAAAGAAAATGATAAATATATTATAACATAATGTAGGGAATGTAATTTAAAGTTATTTGAACAAAAAAGGGGTGTGAAGGGGCAGAGCAGTGGCGTAGCTATCATAGAGAAAAGTTGTGCAGTTCCCTGGGACCCCACAATATTACGTGAATATTTTGAATTTTTTCAAAGATCATATTCGTAAGGGCGGAGGGCTAGTTTATTCACTGCCCCGCGACCCTTAACCATCTAGCTACGCCACTAGGGCAGAGCCACCCATGGGTCTGTTTAATTTAAATACCTATGTGTAGCCTCTCCAAGTCAAAAACCAAAATTGCGCCTATGACCCAATTACCAAATTACGACAAAAGACCCGATATAAATAATATATACTTATAAGAGATACCTATATAAATATAATATTTTACTAAATAAGGTTTTTACTAGGTAAGTAAGTGGTAAGTGGTGTCGTGATCTCTTAAGATAAGCTTAAATTAATAAAACTCATAGGAAAGTGCCATCGACGGGTGGCTTCTTTCATCAAATTTCCATGTCAATCTTTGTAACTCTCATCATATATGCTTATTGTATCTAGTCGATACATATTGTGTATTACGCTTAAAAATTTAAAAAAAAAAAAAAAGGGTTTTACTATATATTTATGCCATTATAACCCACGAATATATTTAACAACACATCAATGTATATATATTCCTATATTTAATCTAAGGTACCTAATAGTTATAATTACGTTTTTTTTCAGATAAAATGGAATCAAGATTTGTATGCCCCAACTACTGCGGAAGATCATACAAAAACAAAGGCTCTGTAAATCAACATCTTAAATATGAATGTGGGGTACAACCACAATTTATATGCCATATTTGCAACAAAAGATTTGCATATCATAAAACAATGAGAAAACATTTAGTTTTGGTTCATAAAACTTTTGATTAATTTATAATTTAATTATATTTTTTCATACTTAATTTTTGTGTATTTAATTTTTTATTATTAAAGGCAATAATACATTGAAAAAAAATCTCAATGTACCTATTGGTTTTCTTATAGATTTATCCTAAAAATAATTAATTCCTATGCACATTTAATATTATCTAATCGAAAATTAATATATATAATATTAGGATTTAGAAGGATGTTAAAAATTAATTTTTTAACGATATTGTTACCCAGTGGCGGATATTAAGTATTAACAGTAGTTTAGTCGGCAAATTCCGATGGAGCCCATCTCTTAATATGCTTACGAGAACCACGTAAATCATAGATATAGTTAATTATTATTTTATTTTTACCACATAAAAAATAACACCTTTTATAATGCAAACTGCAATATAATTTACCATTGTTAGGTTAGGTTAATAAAAACAACAATTTCGTAAGTATGCAATTGACACGCATTTTAGTACGAGATCCCCAACTCCCTCCTATGGATTTACCGATTTTATTTGAACACTTGAATCTACCGATTGTGTTATTTATAAAATAAGTAGGTATGGTATATAGGTAGTACCTATATAGTACCTACCTATACTATACTTTAAATATTTAACTGAACTCAATCAACTATTTTAAATCTATACTACCTGTCAATAAGATATCCCTCTTCTTTTTTAAACATACTTCAGCATTTTAGCGTAACCCCTTTTAAATTTTACTATCCTAATCTATAGACATTCAAATCTTCAGGTATAAGTATGCAAATTTTTTGTTATTTACCATCACCCTTATATTTTGTTTCCAATTTAAGCCCAGATCATGTAAATATGGAATATAAAAATATAACACGATACCTATTACCTATATATATTACGTATACTCTATAGTTAATATAGTACATTCCAAAGCAAGTATTGAAGTTGCTTAAGTATTTTAAATATTATAATATTTATAATTAAAGACGTACACAGAAATTTCCAATGGTAGCCTGTAGGGGGAGGGGGTTATATTAAAATATAATGACATAAAGTTTTATAACAGCGTTTTCCACCCTACCCAGTGGCGGGCTGAACTTCAATTTTAAATGACGCATTTTCATAATTATGTACTTAACACCACCTCCATCATCCTATTTTTACTTATAACAAAGTTATGATGTTAATAAAATGTGATCAAAAGAGCCAAGAGGTCAGGCTTTAGCATGTAATTCTGTGCCACAGTCACGGGGTGGCACCACCCCCTTTGAAAAGTTGACGCAACTGCGTCAAAATTGACCACTTCGGCTTGCCACTGACCCTACCTCTAAACTTTTATACCTACATTACTAACAAAATATTTTAAAAGTAGTTAGCACCAATCAAGACACATATCAAAATATATTAACTAGTTACTTTTTTTCAGACACATTGAAATCAAGAATTGTATGCCCCAACAATTGTGGAAGATCATACAAAAATAAATGCTCTATTGTCCGACATCTTAAATTTGAATGTGGTGTACGACCACAATTTATATGTTATATTTGCCAAAAACAATTTGTATATAATAGAAAGTTGAAGGAACATTTAGGTTTAGTTCATAACATTGTATGTATTAATTAAATATTTTTTTTTACTTTATTTGTCTATTTTTTATGGAAAAATATCAATGTATTGGTTTCTTAATAATTATTATTCTGTGACTTGGCTTGGCGCGTTGGCTGCTACCAGTAGCGAAATGTGACTGGGAGTAAGTAACGGCCACAGCTACTAGTTCCCGGATGGGTGACCACCCAGGTTCATAGTAGTTAAAAACCTTGGCACACATACACGTGTTTGCTACCTACCGTAAGATCTGTAACAACCGTAATAAGCAACCTACCGTACCAACCTTACCCCTACCACAGCTAATGGCCTTAGTCGCCGTGCTTAAGTTCAATAAAAAATATATATATATATATATATTCTAATAATAAGTACTCCTATGCATATTGATTATTTAATCAAATATTAAAATCTAATATTAGATTAAATACGATGTTTTTTATTTATAAAGTATACTACTACAGTACTATTCACTTTTTATAGGTACTACTTAAATTTTTAACTGAACTCAATGACAATCTTAGATCTGCTGTACATGAAAGTAATCAGTGACTTTGGTCTGCTTAAATTCTTGACGCTTAGTAATATTTAAAAAATTAAGGAATTTTCTATTTTAACTGTGTAGCCGTTAAAAGTAATGTAAGTAGGTATGTAATATGCAGGTTATTGTATATATCAGGTCCGAAATTGCTATTTGTTTTATTAAATGGATAAGCAAATAATCTTGTTCTCTGACCCAATTGCAGAGTATCAATTGAATCTCTGAATTTGAATTTAATGATAATATTGTAATATCATTGCGTAAGTATACGAAAAGAGCGGGAACGGTTTGTCAATCTAGGATATTTTATATTACATTTATATTGTTATTACTTATTATTAATACGGTAGCCGGTAAGTTGAATAATTATTATAAAATTACAAAAAAACATCTAAAATTGTTATTATTTGTTATTTAATATGTAATTTTGTTCTAATTTAAACTTCAAATAACTATAAAAAAACTGTGTTTATGTAGACTTTTCAGATTTTTCGGTTACATACAGAATTAACTACTTATGTGCAACCTTGTTTTAAATGTTCAATCCTTAGCTATAAAAGTTTTACATTTTATACATTTTTAAGAAAAAAATAATCTGTACATTTTCAGTTTGATAAATTATATCAAAATTTTAACTTGTAACAAACAACAATAAAAATATTTAAACACATTAATTTATATACCTATTACCTATACATATTATTAAGTTCTAATTTCGACAAAAATAGATATTTAAACAAAGAATAACGATTTTAGTTATTTGTTGTAATTTAAAAATATTATTTGTGGGTATTTAATTACTTAATTATTATATTTTATTCATAAAATGACATTTTCAAATGCAAAATTTTCAGTTATGATTGCTAATAAAATATTTTCATTTACTTTTAAGTACTACTAACAACTAATAACAATTATTTTTCAGACAAAATGGAACCAAGATTTTTTTGCCCTAACAACTGCGGAAGATCATACAAATATAAAAGTTCTGTTGTTCGACATCATGAATTTGAATGTGAATTACAAGGTAAAAAACCATCAATTCATATGTTATATTTTCCAGTAAAGATTTTCATATAGGTAACAGCTTTAGTTCATAAAATGATTGATTAATTTCTTTATTAATTAATTATTTTTTTTATATATTTTACTTCCTAATACATATTTATATTTTTTTACTATTAAAGGCAATAAAAAACATTTAAAGAAAAAATCTTAATGTTTTGGTTTCTTAATGATTATTATCCTGAAAATAAGTAATTCCTATATGCATATTGATTATCTAATCAAATATTGAAATCCAATGTTAGGATTTAGGACAATGTTATAATTAATTGGTTAACAATATATATTGTTATTAAAAAAATACCTAACTATTTACAACTTACCACTTTCAATTTTTAACTGAACATTAATGATAATTTTAGAACTGCTGCCAATAAAAAAATCCATCTTCTTTTTCAAATATATTTTAGCGTAGTTGCCCTTTTTTTATAAAATACAATTATCTTAATCAATAGATATTCAAATCTTCAAGTAGGTGTGCTCTTTTTTTACACTTTTGTATCCCCTATCTTATTTGTTTTCATTTAATAATTCCATATAATTGGTCATATAATATAAATTCACTACACACGAGTAATATCTAATATCCATAGGTGAATTCTCCAGGCATGCTCAGCATGCGCCGCGCCGCATGCTTAACCATAAAAACGTAATTTATAAAAATACAAAAATTATTTTGTCATCAATAATATAATATTACGTATTTAAAAAAATCATAATGTATGGCAAAAATGTTCTCTATTTCTGGTATACTTATCTGTATCGAGGTATCGTCAGGGGCGGTTCTTGAGAAGCCGCAAGGGGGGGGGGGGGTGGTGAAAATATTTTGCATATACCTACATTATACTTACAATATAAAATATAAAATTAATATTATAATAAAATTTACGCAAAATCATTTTTTCTATGTGTTTAAGTAGTCTTAGAGTAAAGTCACCCATGACTAAAAAGATAGAGAATAATACTTTTGAGGGAATGACTTATCGATTTGTCTAAATATTGTCTCAAAACAATTTAAACATCATTTAAATTTACAACATTTTTTTTATTTATTTTGAAAGTCAAATACTAAGTCAAATAATAAT
>NC_042495.1:101974690-101975994 GCF_005508785.2 Acyrthosiphon pisum | reverse complement strand
TGACTTTACTCTAAGATTACTTAAACACATAGAAAAAATGATTTTGCGTAAATACGTTTTGCCTATGTTGCGCGTGGGCCAGAAAGAGAAAACGAATAGTGCTCTGACAGCCTCTTAACAAATATTCTATTACTATTACCTATAGGCTATAGACTATAGCTATACCTAAATATCAAATTTCCAAGACCTATATATAGTTAAACTAGAAACATATTCTATATATTATATCATAAAGTCATAACGACTTCCATAATTTTTAATGTCATAATTACGCTTCCCTATAAAATAAAAACAATATTTTATAATATTAGTAATAAAAGTAATAAATATTATAATTATATCGTATCTACCAACTGAAATGAATCGTTCTGATTCATATTATTTATTTACTGGTAAGCACTCTTCACATATTCTGTAATCATATAATGAGTCCATTGTTTTGAAAGTTGTTAATTTATACCGATAAAATAATATATTGTATATACGTAAGTCGTAAATAATTTTATTACTTATAATTATGATGCATAGTGTGTGTATCTACTTTGTAGTATCTATATTCTACATTGCTAATAATCTAAATATTTTTATTTTAAAAGTCGGTAGTATTAATTGCATTTGGAGATCTATCCTTGCTGGGGGCTAATCATTGCAAAAACAGTTCAGTGACCATGTTGTACCTAGTGTCAACGCGAAAAAAAATGTATTAATTAATTATTATTTCAGACAAAATGGATCCAAGTTTTGTATGTCCTAACCACTGCGGAAGATCATACAAATATAAACGTTCTATTAATCGACATCTTAAATTTGAATGTGGAATACAACCAAAATTTAAATGTCTTATTTGCAACAAAAAATTTACTGATAAACAATCAATGAAGAGACATGTGATCCTGATTCACAAATATATTTAGTACCTAATTGATAGGTAATTGATACATATTATAAGTAGTAATACTACTGGCTACAACAGCGTCTACCATTTCTATATATATTGAATACATCTATACCTACTACTGACGTCTTAAAATTTAAATACTTATAACAAAATGAATAGTATAACTTTTATATGTTAATGCAATTAATAATATCAATAAAATTATTTGTAATTGTCAGTTATTGAATATTTGTATACAATTATTGTTTACCTTCGAACTCAACTACATAGGTCCAAATAGCGTTTGAGATTTGGGGGGGGGGGGGGTTATAATAGGGCTAATAGGGCCTTACTTTGATAATATTGAATAAGCTTAAAACAAAATGTAGGAAATGTTTGGGAGGGCTATGGACATTTTTTTTGGGGG
>NC_042495.1:101965625-101973961 GCF_005508785.2 Acyrthosiphon pisum | reverse complement strand
CATTCATTTGTTTGTATAACTAATATATAATATAAGCATACCTAACATTTATTGCACAGAATATTCACTTTTGGTGTATTTTAAAAATAGTTAAATTTTTTTTTAATTTTGTATAGGTAGACACCTACCTATAATCATAACGTCATATAGGCAATAAGCTCTAAATAGTCATATTCCGCTAAAAATGTGTTTATGAATTTATGATTAAAAATATATAGTAAAAATGTGTGGGGGGATATATGACATCATCATATTACTATAGTATAACATGCATATTGTGCGATTTCTTTTGGCCAAAAATTAGTTCAATCTATCATTACTTATACTATATAGTAGACAGTAATATAGTATATAATATGTAATAATATATATTATATAAATATTGACTAACTTCGCACATAATCGTTTATCGTATACAGTGGTTTCACATTGAATTCAGATTTAACTCTTGATCTGAGGCCCCGAAATAATACACCTATAATATTCCCTAAATAGGCTCCGCAAAAACATTTCATATAGATATCCCCGATATTCATGGCTCTGGAGCGATAACAAAACGTAACATATTCTATATATTATATCATAGCGTCATAACAACTTCCGCGATTTGTAATGTCATAATTACGCTTACCTATAAAATAATATAAAAAAACAATATTTTATATAATATTAGTAAAAAATATTATAATTATATCGTAGGTACTTACCAACTAAAATTAATCGATCTGATTCATATTAGTTATTTACTGGTAAACACTCTTCACATATTCTATAAATCATATAATAACGAATCCATATTGTCTTGTAAGTTGTTAATTTATACCGATAAAATAATATCTTGTATATACATATATCTAAATACATTTTATTACCTTTATTTATGATGCATACTGTTTCCATCTACTTGTAGTATCTACAAGAGCGTAGCTCGTTTCGCCCAAAAATGACCCTCCCCGTTTCGCCCAAATTTTGTTTCTATATATGATTCCTGTTTCACCTTGAGTAGTTTACTGTTTACACCAATTTAAAATTAAGTTGGCAATGATTATAATATTTTAATATTTGAGTATCATTCAGCGTTATCCAGAAAACACCACGAGGAAGCGATACTCTTTGTTTTCCAAAAAAGAAATGAATTTAACAAATTTAAAATTTAATCCACAATATTTATAAATACGTATTATTAAAAAATCAAATTTACCTCACAGACCACAGTAAAAATCTACACATAATAAAACCAATTTTAATCGTCTAAAATATATTTATTAATACCTACACTTTATTTTCAGAATTATTACACATACTTTTAATGAATTCATAACGAGAAAATCAATTTTTATTGTGAAGTAAATTTGGTTTTTTAATTATACGTTTATATAAATAATGTGGAGTAAATTTGATTTTTTAATTATATGTTTTTATAAATATTGTTGACTAAATTTTAAATTTATTTCTTTTTTAAAAAACAAAGAGTATCGCCTCCTCGTGGTGTTTTCTGGATAACGTTAAATGATACTCAAATATTAAAATATTATAATCATTGCCAACTTAATTTTAAACTGATGTAAACAACTCTGGGCGAAACGGGAATCATATAGAAACAAAATTTGGGCGAAATGGGTCCCGCCCATCTACAATACTAATAATCTAAATATTTTCATTTTAAAAGTAGGTAGTATTAATTGCATTTGGAAACCTATCCATGTTGGGGGCCAAGCATTGCGAAAACAGTTCAGCGACCGTGTAGTAGCAGTGTCAATTTTACTGTAGATACAAAAAAAAATTTATTAATTATTTTTTTTTTTTCAGACGAAATGGATTCGAGATTTTATTGCCCTAACCACTGCGGAAGATCATACAAATATAAACGTTCTATTAACCGACATCTTAAATTTGAATGTGGAGTACAACCTCAATTTGTATGTTATATTTGCCACGCAAGATTTGCATATAATAAATCAAAGAAGGAACATTTAGCTTTAGTTCATAAAATTATTGATTTTTGATATTTTGATATTGCATTTTTTCATTAATAAAGTAAATTTTCTCATTTAAAAAAAAAAATAATTTCTATGTATATTGATTATCTAATCAAATATTAAAATAGAGGACGATGTTTAAATGCTAAAATAAATAAATACCTCTTATTATTTGCTTTCCATTATAACTTTATTTCTATTCATATAGTTACTTACCTACATTATTATTGGATTAAAATACACTTATACCCATCAATTTAACCCTTAACTCATGTAACAACCAGTGACAGCGTGAACTATAGCTGTTTTATGCTAAAAGAAGGGTTGGGTGTCCCGATGACTCCAGTCTCAAAGACCTAACCTAGACAGCTAGAGTAGTTTATAATTTATACTCACATAGTCACAACAACCTACGTTTATAAATGTGTGAAAAGATAAGTGTAAAATGTGAAAAAAATGCATAGGTTACAATATTACATTATTGCTACCTATGCTAACAAACTATTTTAATTTTATAAATATAGTATTAATACAATTTTTTTCAGACCAAAATGAACTAAGATTTTTTTGCTCTAACTTCTGTGGAAGATCATACAAAAATAAACGCTCGCTTTGGCGACATCTTAAATTTGAATGTGGAATACAACCTCAATTTGTATGTTATATTTGCCACGCAAGATTTGCATATAATAAATCAAAGAAGGAACATTTAGCTTTAGTTCATAAAATTATTGATTTTGATATTTTGATATTGCATTTTTTCATTAATAAAGTCAATTATCTCATTTAAAAAAAAACTCCATTAAATTGGTTTCTTAAAGACTATTATCCTTAAAAAAAGTAATTTCTATGCATATTGATTATCTAATCAAATATTAAAATAGAGGACGATGCTAAGAATTATAATTATTCAACAATATTATTTTTAAAACCTACAAACATTACAAACCTATAACCTACCTACTACTTAAAATTGTTAACATATTTTAGCGTATCCCCTTATATTATCCTAATTCCTAATCAATAGACATATAAATCATCAAGTATTCAAGTATCAGGTATAGGTACGCAAATATTTTACACTTTTAGCATCCCCCTCATTGTTGTTTGTTTCCAATTCAAGCTTTGGATAGTCTGATAAGTCTCGACACAGTGGCCTAATAATTTTTTTATTGAGTTTACTTTATATTACTATAATATATTATATAGGTAGATATAATCAGTGATATACACAAAAATGTTCTATGGGTTGTCTTAAAATATAATATAATATAATATAGTGTTATATACTTATATAACAACATTTTCAAGTTTTTATATAATAATAAAAGCCATGCGGAGATTATCACGCCCCCCTCCCGGCCTCACCTGTGTGAGCGTACAACCACTGTATAAAATATTGTTTAGATTCTGAGCGGAGCAATAAATATGTTTCGATTTTACAAGGGTAGGTATCTGTGTGTGTTTTTCTTTTTTTGTATGTTTTATGTGTACCTACACAAATTATATTAGAAAAAATGATTGGATTTTTCAATTTTGAGGGTGGTTTTGGTACCAAATGGGTTAAAGATAGTTATTTTACGAGGACAAAAAAGAAAATTCCCTGTATTATTAAATCAATCAGGAAAAACAAAAATGTGTATACATTTAAATTTAAATATGTTTAACACATCCATTACACTATTACTATGGCCACTATTACTATGTGTATAAATTTAAATTTAATTAGGTTTAACACATCCATTACACTATTACTGTGGCCCACATGAAAGTCGACACGGTACTGTACAGTAGAGTGGTACCCAGTGGCCCGCCTCCCCAATTGGCCTTGCATTTAGGTTAATTTATTGAGCCGTTTTTAAATATTTGTGTCGTAAAACTTGGAAAAAGACAATGGGCCACCCCCCCCCCTCGCAAAAAAATTCTAGATCCGCCAACGGCCATTTGCCTACTATTTTAGCATTAAATCATCATAAGCAGATTTTAGCATATTTATTAAATATTATGTATCGCAGAAATGTATTCTAAAAATGGATAGGTAAAAACTAATGTATATATATATGTATTGCACGGCGGAGCACACCATGCTACACTGCCCTCATTTCGACCGGATGAAGGTAGACCTGCAGGCTCGGTTGGGATGTCCACTAACGGTGGACGACATCCGTCATCCAGGGCATAATCTGTGGTCCCGTGTTCGAGAACCTGCCGTGAGGGCACGGCCTTAGACAAGGCAGTAGAAACATACAGGCTGTTGTGGAGGAGATGGTGGTGGAGATACTGTCCTTGAATGAGGAGGAAGAGAGGATTAGGCAGCATATACGTGACTCTAGGCCAGCGTGTTTTAGAGCCGGGCCGCGAAGACCGACTGAGGTAGTAGGTACGCGACTACCATAAGTGGCGGGCGCACGCCAGTTCGTGAAGTGGGCGGTCGGAACTAGTGATGGGCACTACCGAATAGTTTCTACAATCGATTGTCATAAATAATTTAAAAAACAACCGAGTGATTTTTCGACTAAATAGATATTATTAACCATCGACTTTTTTGAAAAATTATCGAGTAATACACTCGATAGTTTTCTTTCGGTAGTTGCACATGTCTTGCACCGACTAGTTTTAAGTTTTAAATACCGATAGTTTTTATTCGGTAGTAAATAGTAATACACGTCTGGACGTCTGGTAACAACTAGTTTTGACTATTGAGTTAAAAAAAACAATCGAGTGATTTTTCGATATTATCGACCGAATTCGATAGTTTATAAAATATTCGAATAATTAGATAGTATAAAACTACCGGATAGTTCGATAGTTTTGACTGGATAGTGCCCATCACTAGTCGGAACTAGAGCTCAAGTACATCGGGCTAAGGCTATAAATATTTGTATGTAATTAATTAATGATGGCGGCGTTGCGGAAGTAAGTCGCAAGAAGTCCCGGCAACGTATAGTCGATACCACAAGAAAAAAAAAGTACCTATGTATTAAAATAAAATTAGGGTATATATATCTGCATAATTTGATTTAATGAAAAAAACCAGTTACTTTGGTCTGTATAAAATATTGGTGCTTAATAATATACTAATACATATATGGCTATATCATAGGTAAAGACATAGTTAACTAGTTAAGGAGTGGAGGAGAATAGTATAATAGTATAGACGTATAGTGCATGTAAGATGTAAGTACCTATGATGGTATTGTATTAGAAAAGATTTTAAATAAAAATTTGTCCGACAATTTGTTTTATAAAATCGAAAAGCAACTTTGTCCATTTGAACTAAAATGATTATCTGATTCCAATCCCCATTTATATTTCCTTCGATAAGTTAATATTTTTAGTACCTATCTCGCTATTATCTATAAATTCAAATTTGAAAAATCTTCTACAGTCAAAGCATATTTTAACATATAAAGTAGGTGGGAATGTGGGATGAGTGCCACCTAGTGAAAAGTTAGGGCCACCTTGTGGTTAATGGATGTGCCTTGTACCCCATGCCCATAGCCCCGGCCACTTTGTAAATATTTTTTTGTCACGCCTGCACCGAAAGTTTGGTTTTCGACCATGGTTGAAGCGTTCGAAAGCAACCTTTTTCCGTCCAGCGGGCGGAAAAGAGGAAATCCCCAAAAGTACCGGGCGGAAAAGAGGAAATCCCCAAAAGTGCCGGCTGCCGGGCGCGTATCCCCTGCACAACCAGAAACTAAAATGTATACCTAAAATGTATACGGTCCTTCCAAAACATAAACTTTTGGTTACATCTTAAATTTATAGTATAACCTCCTTGCATGATGCATTAACATTTAAACATATTTTGTAGAATAGTCTATAATTGTTGCATAGATCCCTGCATAACCTTTTCCATGAACGCAGGGGCGTGACAAAAAATAGTATGTGTGGCTCGCGCGGGAAGGCCATTTCCCGCCCTTGCCACACAATATACTATTACATAAAGACTTATTATTTGTTAATAACATCGACAAATACGTTTTGATTGGGTACTGTAAAAGATTACCTGAATGAAAAATATGTTATATGTTTATATTATTATATAATATTAATATATAGGTACGCATCTATGGCTATAATACATGTTATTATTAATTTATTAGACTTGCTAGTTGCGATGGTTAACAGCAATTCATTGTTTTCAATTACTTTCCTACTCAGTACTTACTACAATACTCAGTATCGTTGGTCGAATCATTAAAAAATAAATATTATCAATACGACTGACGAAAAATACCAAGACCAGCGACTTTACTGTCGGCTCTCGGCGATTTCGTCGTCGCTGTATCGATAATACATTTATTTATTAATAATCTAATCTTTCCGATTTCGTCTAAAAACATAAACGCCGATAATTACACAATACAAATGTTATACGCAGAGGCGTGTTTAACGGGGAGCTTAGTAGTTAGTATAGGCTCTTTCCGCTGGCGGAAAAATTTAAAAATATTTTATATGCGGCATTCATATATTATCTAGATTCTTTATAACATTTTTTCGCAATAAATTAATTTGTCCATCAGTGACTTAACATATTATTAATGTTAAAATATGTTTATATATTATATTACATGGAACATTCGTATATATTTTTAATAATAATAGATATACACATAACATATACAGTCATACTAATTTTGAAAATGTTGTTGTTTTTATTCCATAACTAGTGAAGTTAAAAGTTATATTATAGTGCATAATGCATATTTATGCAATTTTAAGTGCTATACAAATTCCAACCCTGATTATTATTATACACGCATCAGTTACTCATTAGTCATTACCTACTATATTGTGGTCAGTGGACAGTTTGTTAACGCACTACAAATTACAATAATCACCATTTAGACATTTATGACAATTACCAATCATAATTTTTTTTTAAATTTTAAATGTCTGAAAGCAATGAAATTAGGTGGCAAAGAAATACAGAATACAAAAAAAGGAAAAGCCAGACACTTAAAATTGAAAAAAATCCAAATTTACCTCATAAACTATTATATTACTCAAGAAAAAAATTTAAATATAATTACACAATACCGATATAAAATTTTAAAGTTGTTATTAAAATATCCACACTTGCAGTGGCGAGCTGAAACGCTAAATTTTGATGCAGTTGCGTCAACTTTTCAAAGGGGGTGGTGCCACCCCGTGACTAGCTGTGGCGCAGAATTACATGTTAACGTAATTGATCGTAATCATTCGTGACTATTTACGTGGTTCATTATCCCAGTGCGGGATAATGTGGGATAATTTTAAACCGGTTTAGTCTACCGAATTTCTACTATGATTACGCGACGACCTCTTGGCTCTTTTGATCACATTTTATTTACATCATAAACTATTCTAAGACCTAAGTTAAACGAATAGCGATGGATATTTCATTTTTAAAATAATATGTTCTTTTTTGTGTAGGTGTATATACATTGGTTCTATTTTCTAGCAGTAAAATGAATGTAAAAGTGTCAACAAATATTATTCTCTATACTTTATAGATCAGACATTCCTCTACTTGGTACTATATACTGGGCAATTTTTCGAAATGACCATTTTGTTTTACACACATAAAAATCGGATTCTCTGTAGTTTCAGTCGTTTTTATTAGTTTCCATAAAAACAAAAGAAAGTGCAAATTTATATGATTGATTAAGGTATCAGTGATTTTTATGTAATTTAATTATATCATAGTATATAAATGCTAGAAATCTTTTTTTTATTATTGATTGATATTTTGATGGGGAAAGGGTTATGAGGTGGCAAAATATGTGTTTTATAGTTAGAAAACCCGAGGTTAGGTCTTATAGCTTATATAGTCATACTGCCACCTTGTAAAAATTTCTTAAAATATGCTCTGTCTTGCCTATATAGGTACTCAATTTCAAGGAAATATAGGTACACTCGAAACATTCTATACTATATTACTATATCATAAAGATTTCCGTGGTTTTTAATATCATTATTATGCTTATTTAGTAAATAAATACAATTTAAAAAAAAAAAACTATATATTTTTATTAACTGTGGTATGCACTCCACTCTTCATACCTTTCTCTAAATACTACAATAATGTATTCATTATTATGTGTATGATGCATACTGTTTGTACTTAGTATTCTCTATATTGTTAAAAATGTATTTCTTTTTAAAAGTAAGTAGTATTAATTACTTTTTATTTTCAGAAAAAATGGAACTAAGATTTGTGTGCCCTAACAACTGTGGAAGATCATACAAAAATAAATGCTCTATTGATCGACATCTTAAATTTGAATGTGGAGTACAACCTCAATTTAAATGTCACATTTGCCACAGAAGATTTGCATATAATGAATCAATGAAGAAACATTTAGTTTTAGT
>NC_042495.1:101965423-101965525 GCF_005508785.2 Acyrthosiphon pisum | reverse complement strand
TCATAAAATTATTGATAAATAATTTATTTGGACTCTAGTTCAATTATATTTAAAACGATACCTTCAACGACATCTGTTTAAATAATTAAGAACCACTAAAAC
>NC_042495.1:101963844-101965323 GCF_005508785.2 Acyrthosiphon pisum | reverse complement strand
AAATTTAAAACAAGATTCTACGTAAGTAATTAATTCTGTTACCAAAAAATCTAAAAAATACATTTACGCAGTTTATTTTTATAGTCATTTTAAGTACAAATTTGGACGAAATTACATATTAAAAACCAAGGATAACTATTTTAGTAATTTTGTTGTGATTGTATAATATTATTCGTGGGTACTTGAAACTTCTAAAGTATACTATTATATATCTATGATAGTACCACGGTTTTTTGTTGATGTATAACGCGTTATAAGTACCTAATAAATATTATGATATGATTAATTTGGAATTTATTATAGGTACCTAATATAATATTATGTCTTATACCTAGACTAACATACCGTCTCCGCTCAGAATCGTTTTTCTTATACAATGATATTATATCATTGAATTCAAATTTAACACCATCCATTATACAGTGACCCACTTGTAACCTACTGTACAGCAGAGCGAAATCCACTTACCCACCTTTTTTTTTTCTATAAATATTAATTACATTTTATTTGTTGTGTAAAAAAGCGTGATAATGTAATACAAGGCTCCTGATATATTGTTACAATGTCAGTTGAAAAATATTAAAAATAAACATAGGCACAAATTTTTTTTATAAGCATCTAAAGTTCGAATTTTGACAAAATTTATCAAATTTAAAATTGAATAATTATTTTGTGGTTAAAAATTTATAAAATGTTCAACTTTTATAGCCAAGGATTGAAAATTTAAAACAAGGTTCCACATAAATAGGTTAATATATAAATTACTTTATACACAATAATATCATCAAATATACTTAGTAATATACTAATATCTAGGCTGACTGACCGTTTTCGCTCAGAATCGTTATTTTTATAAGTACGATGATATTATATCACTGAATTAAAATTTAACACCATCCATTACAGTGACCCACTTGTCACCTACTGTACAGCAGATCGACATTCACTTACCCACCTTTTTTTTCTTAAATCATTTGTTTATAAAAAAATCTGTTCCTATAAGGCTATAACATTATCTATATATATAAGAATCTAATTTGATTTTGGTGATGAAGGAAACCGGTTTGTTTGTTTATTTATTATTATTATTACTATTATTATTAATTATTTATTTATTTGCTTGCACTTGCATTTTTCCATTTGAAATAAATTATATTATTCATTGAACAAATAATTTATTGTTACATTTTAGATTCTGAGTGGAACGATGAATGTATTGATTTCACAATGATGTGTGTTTTTTTTTAATTTTTTAATTTTTTTTTTTGTCTGTGTACACGATAAGTAGTCGAAATAATGCTTCGATTTTCAACTTCAGTATCTTGTTCGATTGGAAAGTGAATATCGTTGGTGCATTGGGGAGGTCAAAATTTAAAATACCCAGTAATTTTCAATAGCGCCAAGAAAAACCCAAAGAAAATTTATCGAAAACGGGAATTTTTACGCAAATAGATTTTTCACAAATGATTTGGGTTTTGG
>NC_042495.1:101936223-101962664 GCF_005508785.2 Acyrthosiphon pisum | reverse complement strand
TATACCTAGACTGACATATCGTCTCCGCTCGGTATCGTTTTTCTTATACAATGATATCATTGAATTCAAATTTAATACCATCCATTATACAGTGACCCACTTGTAACCTACTGTACAGCAGAGCGAAATCCACTTACCCACCTTTTTTCTACCTAATCTCTATTCTATAATAAAAATAATAAAATTTACCACTCCAGTGGTTGAATTCAAAATGTAGGATATATAATTTTCAGAAATTAGCAATAACAATAACTACAATATGTATTTATATTATATTATTTGTTTAGCCAAAAAATAGTCATATGTTTTTAAATTAAATTATAAAAAAATAATTTCTTCCGGAGGAAGGTCGGGCAGCTAGTAATATATGTATAATAGTGCTTATCGAGCGAGATTTTCAGGATAGAATGGTGGATCGCCTAAGCCCAATGGCGAAAATTATCGATGGTCTCAGAATTCAGATTGCTGATTACTATACCTGATGAATTAATGTGTCCATATTCCTAATTATGGGTACCTACTGTTGTTAGTAATAAGTAAAGTATAGTTAGGTGGTCAAATCAATTAAATAATGTAATGATACAATTCTTCAAATCTATTTTTCACTTCTTTATCATGATAAAATAATAAAAAAGATAACGTTTATTAATAAATAAATAACAACACTGTGTTATTATTAAGCATTTCAGCGACATAAAATATCTTATATATTATGTAGATAAGTTACTACTACCAAGATTAGTACCTATCTATAGCCATTATACCTATTCTAATTTCTAAATAATTAAAATCTGAATAATTTTGAAAACTTTAGATCAAACAATTTTTAATACTTTATGATAAATTTATCAAACCCCGAGTTCGTATCTTAACTCTTAAGTCTCTAAGTAGTGCTAAGGACGATGGATCATGAACTTCAATCACGCTACTGTGTCAGTGGCGTAGACATTATTTCTGAAAGGGGGGGGGGATAAAAAAAACGACATGGCTTAAGGGGAGGGAAAAATTGGAAAAAACTCAAAACTCTCAAAACTTTTTATTAAGGTAATAAAAAGCCAATGAGGGGGAAGTCTGACCCCCACGTCTACCCCCTTGTATACGCCACTGGTTCTTGTCCTTTTATCTTACAATACAGATTATTCTTACATTGTACCTAGTTACCTATCTACATAAAAATGTAAAATACAGATTACAAATATTTTCTGTTTGCAATAAACAAATTTAAAAACATGGTAAAGTTAATTAATTAATAATTGTTATCTATATTATTATTTATACAGTACTTAGGTACCTACTTGGTACTATACCTACTGAACATTTTAAATTGGACTCAATGGATAATCTTGGATCTGTTGTCAATAGAAAACGTATAAATTATTAAAATCTTAAAAAATAATATTAGGTACGCACCGAGTCAACAATCGACTAGGTATCCAAAAATATGACACTGCGCTTAACCCACGTTTCTACAAAAACATAACAATTAAGATGCCCATTAATTATCGTACTCAATTTAATAGAATATTATCTAACTGTGATTACATGTAGCTAGTATAGGTACAAAACAGGTATACTGTGAGATATAATTAAATACATAACCCAGGTAGTCGATAGTTTTTCGTATCCCCGTAATAGTGAAATTGAAGTCCATTTAACCAATTATATTACACTCAACCTTCCATATGTTTCGGTAATATTAGATTACATTTATTATATTACCAGAGTATATTGTTATTGGGTACCTACTGCACCTTACTTTTTAATCAGTAGAGTAATATCGCATATTGCGGTTATAGGTGTTCTGTGTAGCTATAACTTTAGGTATACCTATCTAAATACAAAATAGATATAGGTATAGATATTTTGACGTAACCTTTAACCAGTATAGGCGCAACTAGACCTTAAAGTTAGGGGGGCTTCACTCTTCAGCACTATAGTATTTTTTTAATAATTAAATTTTTAATAAAATGTTTAGGGGCTCAAGAATTTCTGAGGGAGCTGAAGCCCACCCAAGCTCCCCCTAGTGGCCTAGTTCCGCCTACTAACCACCAGTCATTCAATTACACCTTAAAATTTAAATATCGGATACGTTGATAAATATTTTAGTATTAGGTACCTAGTAATTATTTTTGTATATCTATATTATTTGCTAAAATAAATACCTATTATTATTTGCTTTCCGTTATAACTTTATTTCTATTCATAGTTACTTACCTACATTATTATTGGATTAAAATACACTTATACCCATCAATTTAACCCTTAACTCATGTAACAACCAGTGACAGCGTGAATTATAGCTGTTTTATGCTAAAAGAAGGGTTGGGTGTCCCGATGACTCCAGTCTCCAAGACATAACCTAGACAGCTAGAGTAGTTTATAATTTATACTCACATAGTCACAACAACCTACGTTTATAAATGTGTGAAAAGATAAGTGTAAAATGTGAAAAAAATGCATAGGTTACAATATTACATTATTGCTACCTATGCTAACAAACTATTTTAATTTTATAAATATAGTATTAATACAATTTTTTTCAGACCAAAATGAACCAAGATTTTTTTGCTCCAACTACTGTGGAAGATCATACAAAAATAAACGCTCGCTTTGGCGACATCTTAAATTTGAATGTGGAGTACAACCTCAATTCGTATGTTATATTTGCCACGCAAGATTTGCATATAATAAATCAAAGAAGGAACATTTAGCTTTAGTTCATAAAATTATTGATTTTTGATATTTTGATATTGCATTTTTTCATTAATAAAGTCAATTATCTCATTTAAAAAAAAAACTCTATTAAATTGGTTTCTCAAAGACTATTATCCTGAAAAAAGTCATTTCTATGTATATTGATTATCTAATCAAATATTAAAATCTAATATTAAAATAGAGAACGATTTTTAGAATTAATTGTTCAACAATATTATTTTTAAAACCTAAAAACAGTACAAACCTACAACCTACATACTACTTAAAATATTTTGCATATTTTAGCGTATGTACCCCTTATAATTATATTATCCTGATTCCTAATCAATATACATATAAATCATCAAGTATTCAATTATCTATATAGGTATAAGTACGTAAATATTTTACACTATATAATTAATTTTATAATTTATACTCACATAGTCACAACGACCTATATGTTTATAAATGTGTGAAAAGATAAGTGTAAAATGTGAAAACATTGGTGTGTGGGTAGTACACTAGTACCTATGCTTAGTTTACAATTTTACATTATTGCTACCTATGCTAACAAACTATTTGAATTTTATAAATATTGTATTAATACAATTTTTTTCAGACCAAAATGAACCAAGATTTTTTTGCTCCAACTACTGTGGAAGATCATACAAAAATAAACGCTCGCTTTGGCGACATCTTAAATTTGAATGTGGAGTACAACCAAAATTTAAATGTCTTATTTGCAACAAAAAATTTACTGATAATCAATCATTGAAAAGACATGTGATACTGGTTCATAGACATTTAATAGTATAAATAATAACTTCCTATCTACCTATAGTGTTATATACTAAATTGTCGTTTGTCAGTTATTGAAAATGTTTATACAATAAAATTGTATACCTACGAGCTCACTGGTTAAATATAATCATAATCAGTGCTTGAATTGATGGTAGTTGAAGTCCCGTTTCTTTTTTATAAATATTTTAACATACCCCTTTAAATTATATTCTAATTACCTAATTACCTAATAATACAGGTAAGCACATTTATTTTTATATTTTTGGATCGCCGTTCTAATTGTATTCTAAGCTCAATCACCGATCATATTAATGGAGTATAAAATACATCATAACATTCATAACACATGATTAATATCTAATATTATAATAAATTGGTATCTATAAACTGTTTATAGGTTCTCTAAAGCAGCGGGTTGGGTTCCACCTCGGGTCGCGACCCAAATTACGGTGCGGAGGTTTTTATAGTGAGTCGCGAGTGCATAATTCACATATTTTTTCAGAATAATTTTGTATGAATAGGTATTTAAAATAATAAATCTTCCTCAAATAATTAAATACCTACCTTTATAATATTCATATTATAAAATAATTATTATTCATATTAAAAATATGAATAATAAATAATCAGTTAACTTGTAAGTGTTATTTATATTTTGTATTATTTTATACTTATACCTACTATAATTTAGTGCTAACTCATGATAATTATGTTTACAATTATTATGATTGTTTTAAGCTTCGCGAAAATTTGAATTTAAAATGCATGGTTACGGGTTTGGAACCACTGTTCTAAATTATAATATACGTTTATTGTTTATTTTATTGCAACAACAAAATATACAATAAAGACGACTCAAATAAAGATTACATGCGATAATAGGCGCCAAGATTTCAATAAATCATTCAGTGCTCTCTAGGTGAAAAGCCCTCCTCGGCATTAAATAAATAGTGTATAAAGGCTTCAATTTCATCCATTCTTAATAACATAACCACCAAATTATCATCAACAATACGAAAACATACTGTTACTATTGCTCTATGGCTCTATGCATGAATGTCTGTTGTTCCATTCATAATATTATCCATAAGTGACAAGTCTATTGGTAACTGGTAAATACATATCATGACAGATTAGTCATCTAATTTGTCACGGTACATATTATAATTGAACGGAACCTCATTGTTAAGACTAAAATGAGCCTAAACTATAATAGCTATAGTCTTGAAATTTTCATTATTCCTTTGTACTACTGTACCAGAGAGGTGCGCTAAACATTTTATGCAAATATTTAAAATTCGCATTTTAAAGAGGGACCCCTCGGCCCTCTTGGATTTTAAGATTCACGATAGAAATCGAACATTTTTTTTTTGTTTATAAATGGTTGCTATTAGTTACTTGAGCAGATGAAGTTAAAGTATTTTTTTCTTATTATCAATTTTTAACAAAATTGGATTTCGTTTTAATGCATTTTTAAACAAATTTCAATGGGTGCTCGAGGACCAAGCCATCCGCATTTAGATGGTGGCTATGATTGCAAGAATGCTGCATAAAAAGCCTTATAAAATGATGAGTTGCGTTCATAGTAAGATAAGTGAATCGTAAAAAAATAATAAGCGAAGTACGAATATTAAATTTATATTTTAAATATTATAATAAAATACGAATAGTTTCGTCTACACTGAAATTTCAAATTGGGAAGCATTTATATTAATATATTATATTATAATGTTTTATAACAACATTTTCAGGTTTTTATGTTGTAAAAAATTGAAGTAGGGATAAACACCCCCCTCCAAATCCGTATACGTGTACAGTGTACATTATTGTCTACTAATGGATTTAGTTATTATATAAAGTAATAGTATACTATTACCTATACTATTATTATTTATTACCTATAGACTGTACACTGTACAGTGTAAACCACTACCTATATAACAGGGGTGGCCAAATCGCGGATCGCATCTTAACGTTACATTGGACGTAAATTAACGTAAGAACCAAGATGTAATATAATGTATAATAATATGACCTTTTTTTTTACATTTAGGCTCTTCCATTTTTATTATTATATTTGGTGGCTCGCAAGTCTCTTCTCGCTGGCCACCCCTGCTATATAAAATATATTAATCATACAGCGTGAAACCTTCCCTAACGTTCACCTCCCAATAGCGGTCGTTTTCTTAGGTAGGTACAATTGGTAATTGACCTACATACTTTCTACAATCCTCTTAATAACGGACATTTCCGAATAACGGACAACATTTTAGCGCCCGACAGGTAATGAGAGGTTTCACTGTATTACCAAAGTGGTATTAACTTATGTATTAACTTATGTAATTATGTATGATGGATATCTAAGATGTATTATAAAAATTTTAATATTATGTATGTATGTATGTAATATATACAGTATGCATGTGTTAGACAATAGACATTTAACTAAACAAATTGTAATTTGTATATATTATTATAATTTATAATTCATGTTATCATAATATCGAGATGGATATAAAATATATATTTTTTTAAACAAGTTAATAGCAAAAAAATATAAATATATGTCTTATTAATTCGGCACCCTACTGCACTCGCTCCCTTATGGCCTCGGCGCCCCGCTCTCGGCATGGCACTGCCTGCTCGAGTGCTCGACGGAAAAAATACAGCACTCGAATAGCAGCAGTCGCGTTTTCTTTGCCGTATCGCAATAATAAGCGTCGGGTAAACGTCGTTGCGAACGCCGAATGCTCCATAATCGAAACACTGCGCTGCGGGAAACCGACGACCGTTGCCAACGTTGGGACGGATACAGCCGCGTGCGCGCGCGCGCGCGCGCCCGACCCCAACATCCGTTCGGTCGCACGATGCACGAATCCATTATGGCGTATTACGCACACACACGACGGGCCGCTATCCGCGTGCGTGGTGAAATAGCGAACCTGGCGCGCGTAAAGCCGTAAAGCAGCGAACCTGGTGTGCTCCGACGCGCGCGCGCGCTTGTGTGTCGAGTTTGGTCCTCGTTTTTGTTTTTTTCCACACTTCCCTCTCCCGTCCGCACCCCTCCACACAAACCCATCGATGCCCGTTGGCGCGGTGTTCTACGCTGCGTTACGCACACGCACACGTACACAACACACACGAGCGCGCATTTCTATCGTACGGGTTCCGAATCGGTTTTAAGGTGTGCGTGTGCGTGTGCCTCTTTGCGAGTGCGCGTTTGTGTGTGTGTGTGTGTGTGTGTGTGTGTGCTGCGCGTGTGAGGCTCCGCGTGCGTGCGCGTGTGTACGTGTTGTGTTGCCCAAACGGACGAAAATAATAATATCGTCGTGTAGATCTGCTGCTGTGGTGGTGTCGTAGTAGTCGAAAAAGAAACGCGTCCGTCTCGCCGTCCGCGCACCACACCGGGCGTTTTCGAAAACGGGTCCGGGCACCGCAACAACGACGACGATAACACCTAAACATTGTTATTATTATTATTATTACTATTATATATAACAATTCATAGATATATGTCTATGTATATCAACATTTTAATCGAACCGACCAGCAGCAGCGCAGGGCACACACGTCGTGTGTGATAATAACAATATCATTGTGTGTGTGTATATATATATAATAATATTATACACGGTAGGATAATAATAATAATAATAGTAATAATCACAATAATAATATAGGTAAATAATATCATCTCGTTTGTACATGCCGCTGCCGTACGCGTAATAAATAAATAGTAGACTTAATAAAATAATTTGTCGTGATATTAGATTTTTTCTATTCTTTCCTGCACCGCGACCGCGACCGACCGACCGAGAACCGTTGTGTTTGTGTGGTGTGCATATCGCTATCGGCGCCGCCGTCGAATTTTTCCACTCGTCGCGATGCCGCGGATCCAGTAGAACGGCGCATCGGACGCGTAGATCCAACGCCAGTACAACAGTATCCGGCGTGTACCGAGTTTCGCGTAGCGGACCGATCGTCGCCGTCACTCCCCGGCACGGTGCACTCGTACCCATATCATTATCAGTATCATCGTCGTCATCATCGTCATCATCATCACCGCCGCCGACGTCCGATCCCGGCGCCCCGCCGCCCGTCCGTGAAAACGTGTGAAAGACCAAAGGCCGCGGCGCGCACGAACCACCGCCACTACACGCCGTCATGTCCGTCAGCCAACAGTTTTGCCTGCGATGGAACAACCACCAGAGGACACTGATTTCGGTGTTCGACAGCCTCCTGGAGAGCGGCACCCTTGTGGATTGCACGCTGGCCGCAGAGGGACGATACCTGAAAGCTCACAAAGTCGTGTTGTCCGCCTGCAGTCCGTACTTGGGGGTAAGTGTATAGTGCCTGTGCAATATTCGACGGTGACGATAATAACAATATAATGGCAACAACTATGGCCAGCCCTCTCCCGAATTATGTGATTTACCAATGGCCGATATGATTTAGGCAATGCGGTTGCGACGTTTCATCGTTGTTATTGTTAATTATTATCGGGTACGTTGTTCTTTGTTATTATAATATAAATCGATGCGATTTTTCCGGCGTTTTCCCTCAATTTTCCCATCGACATTCGAGTCGTTTTGTCCGCGAGACGATAAAATTCCGTTTATATTATTATGATATTGATTAGTAATCGCTACCAGGATCTCACCACAGTCGGGTTTTAATTATTTTGTGTGTGTGTATAAATTTTTTTAGGGCATTTCCGTTTTGTTTTGGCCTACTTACGCGCGTGTGTTTGTAGTACGGTGTCTGCACATGATTTTCACCAGGCGGTATGAAAACCAGTTCCACACCCCTTCACTTTTTTTTCATTCCTTTTTCCTGTCCCGTTATTCGCGCACACAATGCAATGACAAAGGAAATTTCTCTTTTTTTTTTTTTCTCTCGTCTTTCGTATAGATCGAATTCTCTACAATTGGCAAATATTTTATTGCCAACGGACTACGACGATGATAATGATAATAATAATAATAATAATAATAATAACGACAAATTAATACACGCGCGCGCACGCACGAATATATTAATAATTTATAATCCAATTAATCAAGTATGTCCGTATAGGCATGCACAAAATTTATATTTTTTTTTTTTTTTTTGTCCTGTAGGCAGGTAGCATACTTTTTTTCATTAATATTCCACTGACACCTCCGAATCAAATGTAAATAGACACATTTTAGTAGGTACCTACTTTGTTTTGTAGATAATATTATGTCTTTACTTTGACTGTAAGTATTGTAGAATTGATAGCAACTCGGTAACAGAGTACTCGCTTGGGAAAAACATTAAATACAGACGTATTGGGATAAAATTTCCATCGATTTTCTTAGCCGTATTGAATAATTTTCATGTTCACTGCGTATGTAACATAATTTTATCTGGGTAGGTACCAATTATTTGATAATTGATAATATTATATACACATTTTTGATGCCTAAACCTATTATTATGCAGGTGTCTACATAGGTAATTTAAAATATAAACAATGTATGTACTTACTACTTAGTCACATACTTCTTTGAAACAATGTGATTGTATACATTTTATCAGTTTAGATCGAGGTTTAGATATACTTGTGCAAATTAATTGATTGCTTGATACAGTTTTATTAGGTACGACTTACTAACTGTATTAGATGATTAGGAAGACTGGAAGAAAGGCACAATACATATTTAATGTAAAAGTATCAAAATATTCAAAATAGCTTAAATAGGTACCTACTCGTTAGTATTATTCACAATAATTTTTGTATTAAAAATGAATTGATTAAAGTCATAGGTAGGTATACCTATATTGATTGTTATTACATATTATTAAAGATACTTTGGTACAAAGTAATTTTATTTTCTTATTAAACAAAGTCAGGCAGTCATCAATATGGCATAAATATAAAGATATAGCTAATCATATTAAAATGGTTAATACATAAGTATTTTGCATAAATTCTTGACAATTTTTTTAATAATATATTACCTACATATTTTATGATGAAAGTATTAGTAACATACCTACATATTTTGTTCTTATTTTATTTGAACTATCCTCCTGAAAGTATTTTAGAAAATTAATAATTTTTAATTATTATAATGAAAATGTAAATATAAAAACATTTCAATTTATAAAAAAAATAGATATCATTATTGATCTTTCTTTTTTTAATTCCTCCATAAATTTCCTTTCTCCTTTTTTAAACTTGCTTCCTAAAATATTTTTAGCTGAGCCCTACCCTTCTAGTCATACCTTTCTGATTTCACTTTCTTGAAAGCCCTCCACCATTTCTGCTTTCATATTCATACCAGTACATTCTCTTTGAATAGTTTTACTAAGCGCCCAGTTAAATTTTCCATATGAACCTTCTAAATGTAGTAGTGTACCTATTAAGTAGGATTTGATATTTTAATGACTGGTATAAACATTAAATTTGGTTAGGGTTTTTGAGTCATTCAAAATCAATAAATGGTACTTGAGTTATCTCAACTACCTACCTACCATAATATCAAAAATCAGTATTTCCAAAATTTTTATAATTTATTAATAATACAGTATATAATCTTTTATACTTATATTACCTACCTATCTTAATTTAAAAGATTTTAAGAATCAAGTTACTGACCTAAGTGAAATATATAAAAAAAAATTAAAATAATACCTAACACAATTATTAATCTTATTTTAGCGGGTGCCACTTGCCAGTTGCTCATACCTACCTAATTACTAATATAACATTAACACGTTGAGTGCCTCATAGTATTTGGCGCGCATTGCCCTAGAATCCGCGCGAAATCGGTCCCGGGAAAAAATAACCATTACTTTGCTGAAAATAAAATCCGAATACACCGTTGAAAAGAAGACATTTCACTGAATAACCACGTATAAAAACGGAAGAATTGCTCTGATAACCGAGTAAATTATAAGGCCATAAAGATGCCTATACAAATTGTCGACTACCCGTCGACCGCGGCACTCATCGTGTTAAATTAAATTAAAAAAATATTATTGGTAGTATTAAATCAAAAGAAAACAGTTACCTAATATTTATCTAACAAAATAAATAAATAAACATTACCTTAATATTAAGGTTAGAATATTGTATATACATGATGTATGATAATAAAATGTGGTAAAAAATAACATCTGATATTATTATACCTAATCGGTAACCTAACAGAAGAACCAAAAAGATAGTTATAGAACCTAAGCCTGATATTGCGGTCATTGCGATACCCCGGATGTCGATGAGTATCACATAGAAGTTAAAATAGTCTTGCTAAGGTTAACCTTGAAATACCCATTAAATATATTAAAACATTTATAAAATAAAATTTCACTAGACTGATTGATTTAAGAGCTACATAAAGATATTTACATTGCATTAATTAATTATTAAGTTAATTTCTGTACAATAATTTGAGGCAGATACCTACTTATCACAAATGTTGGTGATGAACTAATTTGGCTATACATGGCTATATTGTTATTCTAACATAAGTAGGCACTTCATTCTATATAAATGCACAAAGTGAAAGTTATTCCGAAATAATTAATGATGTACAATTTTAAGTACCTATTAGAAATTCTACTAACACTCCAACTTCCTAGCTAAAAAATAATAATGAATTTTCTATTGTGATCTCTTTTCCAGAGTACATTTTTCAGTTGTAAAACTCTTCAAAAGACTATTAGAGTAGTTCAGTCTCTAATATTAACTAATGGTATTTTATAAATATTAAATAATATAGCTAATAGTAGGTAGGTACCTATTTTTTAAATTTTTTTATTAGGGAAATAACTAAAATATTATGTTTATTAAATATTTATATACTTGTTTCAATAATATTTATGTAGGTGTTATGTAAGATTATAATATTTTTCATTTAAAAGTATATTTCCAAATTCCTATTCTTTTTTCCAACTTGTTCCTATTTCATTTTCATTATTTGCTTAAAAACATTTGAGCCATCTTATAGATACCTACCTCTGTTGTATTCAATTGATTCTAAACATTTCTGATACGACTATCAATTGTTTGAATAATGCATTTTCTAATACTGCCTAGTTGAAAAAAAAATTAGGTAGGTACTTGATAAAATATTCACTCTATTACCTAGTTATACCTACATAGTTATATAATTTGTCTAGGTAGGGTGGACTAGTGGTTAAGTATTATAGTAGATTACTTACCCACGCTTACCCACTTAATATGAAATTTGTGACAATAAACTCTATTAGCATGATAAAAACTATTATTTTTTATTAATTTTATAAAAATAGTAAATGATTTACTACTTTTTCTTCTTAGTAAGATTCGTAATTTCTAACAATATTTAAAAAACATATTTATAGATATATTTTGTTGATTAAAATTGTACTTAAATATTATATACCTAAGTATGTTGCAATAAATGTTAACATTATTTTTACATTTTGTTTAAGGTTTTATTAAGTCAACATCAAGAGAAACATCCAATCTTAATTTTGAAAGATATCAAATTTCAAGAATTAAAGTCAATGTTGGATTATATGTATCGAGGCGAAGTCAATATTTCTCAAGAAGAACTTGGTACATTTTTGAAAGCTGCTGAATCTCTTCAAATCAAAGGCTTGACAGAAAGTGCTGGTATTGGGGTTCGTGATAATTCAGATTTTGAAGACCCAGTATCTAAACGTTTTGACCATAGAAAACAACCACCTTCTTTATCATCAGTTAGTTCTAACTCGCCTACCATTTGGAGCCAAAATGAAAGTGTACGTACATATTCAAGACCAAGAGAGGGTAGTTTATCTCCAACCAGCAAGAAACGGAAATTACAAAGAACAAATGGATCAGATGATCATCATCCCGATAATGGTGATGATAGCATGACTGAATCTGAACCTCAGGGATTAGAAAAATCGCCAACTAACAATAATAATAACATCCCTTCTTCAGTTAGTAAGGTAATTAAAGCAGAACCTTACCGTAAATCGTGTTCACCAGACAAAGAAGTGCTTAAACCAACTGAAAATACGATAATTAAACCAAAAGTAGAATCAATTTCTGGTGACCGGCAAGAATGTTTGACAGAAATGTCATATGACGATAGTGTAGAAGATATGGCTTTAGAAGAGGAGGAAGAAGAATTTGATGAAAATGAATTATCACAGCCTGGAACTTCGCAAGGGGACACCAATCACACCGGTAAATAATTTAAAATAAATAATATTTAACTAACCTAATGTACTGAAAAATTTTTATTTAATATACATAAAAGATAACTCTCTATTTGTTGTATGATACAAATACAGAGTTATTGTTACTCTAATTTCTATTAAAATGTATTCTAAGGATATCCAATGTATCATCCAGGATATATCATTTTTTCTTAGGGTGTATTACTCGTGTGGTTATTTAGTACCCATACATTTTTAAATAATAACCTCGCCAGTTTATTTTATATTTAGGTACTTATCTATTGGTGTTTTGTTTATATTTTAGCAGCGCCTCAAACAAATTCATGGCAATTAGACACAACTAATCAAGATAGCACCAGTACTGTTAATACACCAATGGATTGTAAAGGTAAGATTTGTATTTATATTAATTGTAGAAATAAGCGTACAATAAATAATTAAATTTCAAATGAATAAAATAAAATAATTAATTTTAAAATTAAATGTGTATCCATTATGCATGAATAAGGGACAAAGAAAATATTTTTGTGGATGAGGTACATGTAAATTTATATCTTTTTCAAAAGTACCCATTAACAAAAATATATAAATTTATATAATATAATGATAAAACATTTCTTTGTATTATTTAAAAATATACATTGATTTGAGATTAAATTTAAAAAAACATTAAAAACCTAACTAATTTTTTAAAAAAATATGAATAATACATTTTAATAGTTATATTATTAAGATTAGATATTTTACAAATTGAAAATTAAATTAATTGTAATTTTATATAAAATATCAAAAAAATATATTTATATTTAAGTATGTTCCCGATAAATTGACTCAATACATTATTGTTTAGTTTTGTATATACCCATACTAAAGTAATATTTCATGATCAAAGTATACTTTTATGTATTTTTGAGAATTTTACATTATACTTTCCAAGTTGGTTAACAACAATTTTCCTACTAACACTGTATTACAATTTGCATGATTTTATTAGTACCTATGGTTTATTTTATTTGCATGTATAAGCTTGGTTTTGTGGTTGCTTTTTTATACAAAAATTTATATATTTGCTTCAATTTATTATTTCTTAGATCATTGTATTTTAGCAAAAAATGAAATTACAGGTAAACATAAGTAAGTTTTTTTTTAAATAATTATATTATATCTTGCGCACTTCACCATTATATTATGATAAATGAAGGTTATCTAGCGCGATTATGTATACTACATTAAAATCTGACAATTTATTTTAATAACGATGTGAAGATTTCCTCTGAGAATTTGACCAGATTACTAGCATTTCTTATCTTATACACTGTTTAAATATAGACAAGATTATGATTTAAATTGTATTACAAACAGATCTACTATGTGTGATTAAAGTCCAACTAAATACTAACGACTGATGGATAATAGAAAATAATATCTACTAATGTGTTTTATTTGTTGTATTATTATATAAGATTTAATTTTAGTCACGTGAACTACAAGTTATAAGATATAACATATTATAAATTGTATTGTAAAATGTTACTGTGAATTATAATGTGAACTCAAAATTCAATACAAACACTATTTTAAATTAAATATGTTTTAATTTGTTGGAGCATTTTTTGTTCACAACAAACAAACCTATGGCATAATGGAATAATCTTATTCTTTGTAAATTCTATCTAGTTGAAATATAAAAAAAAGTCATAGAAATCAATATTAAATAATTCTAGATAAAAATTTGTTAAATAGAATTCTTTGTTTTTGTATTTTTTTTTTTTTTTTTTAATGAGCAACTACGTTTTTTTCTGACACCACTTGCTATACAGGATATAATAAAACATTTCTTATCTTTGGCCTTTCTTAGATATCTTATTACAGGTTTATCATTGACCATTTGACTAGCGCAAAGTTTGTTTCTTATGACCAGTATAAATGTTAGGTAGGTACCTAATGAAATATATTTTACTACTATTATTACTTGTAGTTTTGAAAATAATATATCTATAGACATCTATAATGAATTATCAATTCTATTATTTGGAAAGACGATATAACACATGTTCAATATAATTAATTAATATTTTAACTTATTTCTTTATTTGATAAATATTTCTTGTTTTTCCAAAAGATTAAAACTTACCAATATGTAAACATGTATTATACAGGGTGTTCTCTCTAAATATTGATAATTAACAAAAAATAGTTCTCGTTAAATTAAGTTTATAAATAGCTAGAATTGTTAGAACTAACAGTAAGAATATTTAAATAAATACCAATTAGTATTATTTACATATAATATACTTCTATAAATTATCAGTTTACCAAAAGCCAGTAGACAATGTTATACTCTGTTTGTTGTGCTTTGGCTCAATTGATGCAATTCTTCAGCTGGAATGTTTGCTACTTGATCTTCAATGTTTCCTTTAAGCTCATTTAGATTTTAAGATTTGCGGACTTGTACTTTCTTTAAATGTTTCTATACTAATAAATTAAATAGTATTGTTTTTATGAATGTATTTAAATCAATGATTTTTTACATAAATTCTATTTTTTTTTAATGTAAACATCTGTTTTTCATATTACATTTATTGAATATTATAATCTTTTACTAACAAATAATATGAATACTTTACACAAAAATATTCTTTTAGTGAAAAATAGTTAATAGTCATTTTTATCTTTAACTAGAACTAATTAATATAGACTCTTTTGTTTAAAGACTAATATCTTATTAAAAAAATATTTACATTTTATTATAGTAAACATTACATTAAGGGGATTCCACCCCGTGATTTTCTGTCATTGTCTAACACAAGTGCGACATAGGATTTTATACATGTTACTTTCCAAACATACCAAATGATCTAATAAAGGGATAAGAATTCTAAAAACAGATTTGAATTTGTAGTCTACTTGAAATCGACTACCACATTTTTGATTTATTGATTTTAACTTTTCCAAGAATTGTAATATGACAATTTTTTCAATTACTCTTTTTTAATATAACGTTTTTAGGAATTTGGGTGTTAATAACATAAATGTGGGAAAGTCGATTTCAAGTTGACATGAAAAATACAAATCTGTTTTCAGAATTCTTATCGCTTCACTTTATCGGTTGCTATGTTAGCAAAGAACACATCTACAATTCTGTGTTGTCTGTTTGTTGGACCAAAGACAGAAAATCACCGGGTGGAATCCCTTTAATTATTACTTTCTATAAAAATTAAATTTTTTTTATGTTAGAATTATTTAGCATAATATGTAAACTTCTATTGGAGTTTCGGTACCTAAATTATTATTATTGATATTTATTGATTATTTATAGTTAATTATATAATTAATTAATTTAAAAACATAATTTTCTCATTACATACAAAAACTATAGTATGATTAATAACCACCAAATAATATTTTTCTCACAAACTACGTACATACTTCAAAAGTATAGAAAAAAATTAATTTTTTTGCCCACATGTTTTTCTTTGTCTTCCACACATATAAAAAAGCCATATACTTCTCAGTAATTTGTTCATTATGGTATAATATTATTGAAATTAAGGTATTATTACATACAATGACAATTATAAAAATAGTATCTATGTTTCGCCTGAAGATTGTTTTAATATTATAATTATTTGTGAACAATAATAACTTTGAAAAATAAATATATTATTAAGATTCCTTATAATTTTTATAATAAATAATACCTTAATTTAAAAAATTTTATGACTGGGTGAAATATGGAGTAAGTATAACTATGTTAAATGTGACGAACATGGAGAAAACCATTATGCCAAAAGTATTTATTTATCACGGATACATATAAATAGGTATATTTATTTTCAACTTGCTACTACTTAAAATATTTTTAGTAAAATTACTAAAGTTAGATGGGTTGATGGTATGTTGTAGAACAATAGAACGGATTGGCAATTGGCTAGATCCAAGATTGGGTCTTCCCAATACTTTGGTGTTGGAGCTGATTATGCTATATGGGCAACCTAATATACGTATAAAATAAAAATAATAATAAATAATATAGTCAATTTTAAAGCTTATATTATCAAAGATATTTATTTATTTCAATACCTGAATAATTCAAATTTGATAAAATGTATATAAAAAAAAAAATGAATTTAAATAATTTTTATTGAAACTTTTTTTATTAAGTTTATAATAATATGATATAAATATTATCATGACCAATTCAGTCATGTAAATGACAAAGTATAATATAAAGGCTATCTTGTATAAAATATGTATAAAATATGTTTTATATTACAATTTACATGTATGCATATTTATATTTCAATAAACTTACATATTTTTTACTCACAATATTTATATGTCTTAAATTTGGATGGAATAACATTGGTTAGCAATCCTTTCATAAATTATGACATTTTCTGTATAGGTATAAATTTAATAGAAACATGTATAATATTATTTTGCTTTGGAAAAGTTGTGTATCACGATTAACATTGTATCAAATTCGTTAAGATATAGCCTATGACTTATCAAGTTTAGACAATTTTATTATTTACTATTTATACTATTTGTCAAGGCTGGGCAATAAATAAGTTAATTAAATCATCACTTATTTTTGGAATTAACTTTAACTTAATATGCTACTTTTATAATGTTTACTACATGTTACCTTCAAGTTTTTGAAAAGTATTAAAATTAAGTTTAATTGTTTAAAACTAATTTATTTATTTATACATTTATTTGCTTAAGAGATATTATTTGTGATAAAAAATTGCAAGACTTTATATAGGAAAATCTAAAATGTGCAATCATTAAATACTGTTTGGACTTTGTAATTCTCATATACACATAATAATATAAATATAATAACTTATAAAGACAATTTTTTCAATGGATATAAAGATGTAAATTATCCCAAATACTGAAATATAATAATATAAAAATACATAATATATAGTACAAAATGTTAACACAACTTCAAGTAATTACTCAAGAATTACTGGTGGATTCAACTTTGGATTTCCCCTTTGGTGGATGGGGAAGAAGAGCTAGAGACTCAACTTCCCTCTAATAATCCCCCATAAACATTCATATGTGGAATGCATATAGGCCATAATGGTCCTAGCTTAGAAAATTATTGAAATTCATCTATTGCATAGGTATGCTATTTTTTTCCCGCTTACAAAATTTAAAATTTAATCTTTTAACTGAGTCAATAAAGTTTATTTTTTTACTTAGTAATATGACGTAAGCTTCAAGTTTATAATTTAATTATTAATTTAACTTAGTTAAAAAACATTATCAGGTAACTTTAAAACTTACTCAACTTAACTTACCATATTCTATATAACTTAAATTAAAAAATTGTCCAGCCTTGCTATTTGTTTATATCTTTTGTTACGTAATCTTGGTGGTTTGTATCTTATAATATGGGCTTTGTTTATCATTTTTATTCTATTTTTTTTTTTTTTATGAAGGGAACTAGCACTATTTTCTTTATATTTTCTAAGAAAAATTATATTAAAATGTAAAAATTGAAAATTTTTAATACATATATAATAATTTTAATCTATGATCCTAGTAATCATTAGCATGTTACGTTATGAGTACAAATAAAGAAAAATAAACAAAAAAAAAAAGTATAATAAAAAGTGTATATTTTGTTCCTAAACCCACAGTTAAGAATTATATTTTGTATTACCTACGCTATTATTGATTTGTATGAAATCATTCATTTTATATTATTCATTTATTTGTGTAAAAACAAATTCAGAATTACTGTATATATCCTAAATTATTTTTTTAACTAATAATGGGCATGGATGTACTAACTGGGTCCGGTTAGATTACAAACCAATTTTTTTTTTTATTATTATAATTATTATTATTCTGGAAACTCTATGTGGTATGTGTGTTGTGTGTGCTTTCCTTAGCAATAAGCTGTACGAGGTGCGGCCGTCATTACAAATTGAAGAGCTCATTGTTGAACCATCAGCGCTGGGAGTGCGGTAAAGAGCCGCAATTCAAATGCTACATGTGCTCGTATAAAGCAAAACAGAAAGCTCACTTGTTGACGCACATGAAGTACAGGCATAAAACTGATAACATCAAAACTGAATATTTTTATTAGCATTATATTATATTTAAAATTTTCTGTATTCAGAAAAAATGCTCCAATATTTTTTTTTGGATGGGAATAGGATATAAACTCTAATAATATTAATTGTCATCATTACTGTGTTTATTAAAATAGACTGAATTTTCAATAAATAGCAATAAACATTAATGTACAAATTCTAGACAAGTCTCGTATATATTATATTATATATAAATGTTTAGTTCACATTTTATGGACACATTTTATACTATTGTCAATTGAATAGGCAATGTAAATTATATTTTTTTCCTTCTATGTCTTATGATTAAAGGGCTGTGTTTTGTAATTCTATTTATAAAATAATAATGTTAATTGTTTTTTACCTTAATTCTAACAATATGTATATTTACTTTAAATAGTACAGTCAACATAAAATAGTTAAAATAATATAAAATTTATAAACAATTCATTTTTATCCTTAAATATTGTTAATTATTTGTATGTTTTTAAATGTCAATTTACTAAGTCTTATGGTACTTTTTGATTAAATGTTATTATTTTCGTTTTAATTGTCCGTTTATTAAACAAAAATAGTATTATTCTGCTACCTAATAGTATGATTGCAATTTAAAGGAAAATGTGTAATTATTAGCCATTACTTATTAGTTTTATTAGATATAACCTACATTTATTCCTGATGTTCTGTATTTGTCTGTACATGTTACTAAACCATAAAAGGTTAAAATACCATAACATTGTAATTAACAATTCAAAAAGTTTATTTAGGAACACAGGAGAAAGCCTATTTGTACCTTATGAATTTCAATTAGATTTAAGACTTTCATTGGAAAATGTCCACACATGATAAATACTAAATATAACCATCAAGCATTTTCAATATCATATTATATATTATGATTTCCTGTGTTGTTAACTAATTGTTTAGTAAAAAAAAAGAAAATGTTCTATTTTTTTAAACTATCTATATTTTTGATAATTAGCATGTCATTAACATAAATAATTGTTATTCAAATTCACTCCAACAATTTGCGACCTGTTGAATAATAATTTTATACACAATACTCTTTTATAAAGTGGAACTAAGATAAACCTTATCTTAAACAAACATCACTAAGTCTTATCCTCGTGAGTGTTGGGAGTGTACGTTTTATTATATCCATTTAGTTAAATTATTTTTAAATAAAGCTATAGTAAGATCCAAAATGCCTTCTTCTTTTGAATTATATTTAGATCTACGCAAATTGACATTTTATGTATTCATTGTTTTTATATTGGTCTATCACTATTTCATCGTGAAATTTGTGTCCGAAGTATGATAGTGCGTAAGTCATGAATAAATATATAATAACTAATATTAATGTTGTTGCGCTTGGATTGGTTTAACATATCTTCTATACTGTCTTCTATTATACTTTCAAATATACATATATATATATAAATATATATTTATATATACATAAACAATATTATGTATAAGTGTATTTATTAATATATATATATGTATATACATAAATTAAATAATTATTAATATTTAATGAATGTTCTATTAGGCTATTGGCTTTTTAAAAAATAAATATCATTGCTGTTAGAATGTTTAACGCCACGCCAAAATACTCATATATTAACACATACAAGTAATTAGCATCATGTTAAAACAAATTAATTGTTTTATATGTAAGTTAATGTTTCTGGTGTCAGTTAATTTATAAACTATTAGGTACGTAATTTTAACTCTTGCAAATATAAGAATTACTAAGACTTTTTATGCTGTTATTCTATTGACTACACCAAAATGGTTAAGAAATATAAAAATTTTACTGCATTGAATTTGATTGAAAATATAACTATCTAAATGTATTTAAATAAATAAAAACATTTAAAAATTTCTATTTACCATGTATTTCAATCAAGAAAATCATTAAGGGAACATGTCATATAAAAAATTAATGTCATCGGAAGTTATTTTTCCCTCCTTTTGATTTATTGTCTAAATTTTTCTGTCATGTTTGTTATTCGGATCCTTTACAGAAATAATAAAAAGATGGCAGGATGGAGGTGAAAACTGGGATGGATATCCTCCTACTCAACGATCCCTTGTGCCGCTTTTCAATTCATTTGGCCCAAATGGCCCAATGTCTGCCATAAATTTCAAATTCACTAACTACTACAACAACTGTAAGTTTGATCCAACTTCACCTAATGACACGTTACAAATCAGTAATGCAAGTTCACCAAGCACGAGTGGTGGAGTAGAATGCCCACGTTGCGGAAGGCATTATAAACTTAAAAGCTCATTACGCAATCATCAAAAATGGGAGTGCGGAAAAGACCCACAATTCCAATGTCCATTTTGCAATTACAGAGCTAAACAAAAAATGCACGTTGCTCGGCATATTGAACGCATGCATAGAGAAAAATGCTCAGAAGAATTTCAAAATATTACTGGACAAACTACGACAGCTGCAACAACGGCAACAGCTGTAGGAGATATTAACTCATAAGTACAAACTTTTTAATCAAATTAAAGTGCCGTAATGTTCACATATTGACTGGTCATATTGTTCAAGTCCGTGTAATGAAAATGGTTTTATATATGCGAATATCAAAATATTTTTTTTAGACCTTAGTCTTAAGTGTTAAAAGTGCCAATGAAGTATACAATTGTTTACATTGTGTACACAAATTATTTATTGTATCGTAGTAAATTAAGTTAAGAGTTAGGCGTATCACATCTGGCGATTTTAATTGGTCCAATTGACTTCAATAAGTAATAATTACTATTTACATTTCACTTTTGATTTACACTAGATATATCTCATTCCCAAATAATCTTTTTGCTACTATTTGATTTTTTGTATAGTAAATACAAACATATATGATATATGTATTTGTGCATGTGTATTTAAATATAAACAAACAAAATTTGTGTTGTATCTATTATTTATACATTTTGAGAAATTAAAAATACTTATTTCCACTTTAGCCCTTTAATGATAATATCATTTTTAAATTATTTAATAATAGTACTCCAACTGTGATATGATTCATTTTGTTTGTTGGCCTAGTCGATATGTATGTTAGCTTGTTGGATTGTTAAAATCGCCATTAATTATGCTATTTATTTGAAATAAGTCATGTTTTGCAACGAATTGTTATTATGTACATAATTATATGTTATCCTAATTAGTGTCCTCCGCCAATCTCCACTAATGTATTTAAGAACATTCTATATGATAATGCCTACCGTAATATATATATATATAAGTGTGATATATACTCGTATAATGTTAGTTGGACACAATTATACCAAAAATGAAACTGAAATCAATTTATAATCAAAAAATATTGTATTGCACAATCAAATTATTTTTTAACCAACTTTAAAAAGTCTGATTTTAAGAATGTTTAAAATATATTTTTGTATTGATCAATGTTGATTGCCAGTCGGCAGAAACCATGTGATAATCGTGCCTTTTTGTCTGTACTGTTTTATTTGCATTTATTTTGTTTGTTTTAGAAAAACATTTTTATTTTAGATTAAGATGCATAACAAATCTTTTTATTTATGTAATCTTCTATTTTCCCCACCAAAAAGTGCCATTTGAAAAAATACTTCTTGTAGATTATTTAATATTTATTTTCAACTTCCATTTACTTGTTTTGCCATATTATATAAAAGAATTTTTTTTTTTATTCTTTTGGAGATATTTTTATTACAAACATGTATAAAACTATTGTTAGTGTATAAATGGATTATTATATATTTATTGTGTAAATAATACAAATTTAAAATCTTAGTCTATGCACATAAAATCAAATATTCGTAATGTGTCATACTAATTTGTTAATAAGTATTATTTATTAAGTTAAGCACTTCGTTTTTTTTTTATTTAGTTATTAATTGAATTTATATTTATTTCAATCATTATTATCCTCATTAGATTATATAATTTCATTTTTGTTTCGTATTATTAATTCTTTTATTGTTTCCCTTTAAGCCCCCATATATTATCATGTATTACTTCATTAATTATCCCATGAGTATTTATGTTTACATCCATTGCTTTTTATTGTATTATTTTTATTAAAACAAAAAAAAAACATGAAATTTTTAACGAATTTATAAGTTTTTTTTTTTAGTGTTGATATTAATATTGTATTCATATTTAGGCAACCTTTCTCTTCACCCTTGCAAAAATATATGGTGTATCATTCATTGTTGCTTGCTCTGCTATGGGGTGTTTCAAAAGTTTGGTTTTTGTCATGACCAAAGGGCGATATGTTTATTATCATATTTTTGTAAGTGTCAATGTACTAACTTGGGAATTCATTTATATAAATTTAAATTTCATTTTTGCTTTGGATTATATATATATATATATATATATATGAACATGTGCTTAGGTACCTGTAAGTACTGTCATCAAGTAAGTATTCATTTTATTTTATTACCCTTGAAATTATTGAAAAAAATGTATTTAATTAATTATGTATACCTACTTAAATATACATAATATAATATTAATAGCAAGATTTTGGGTTGTTCGCGCATGCTTTTGTGGTTGCTCCTAATTAAAAAATGTTTTAAATATATTCGAGTTGTGCCTGCACTCTGGGTCACATTGGGACTAACTAATCACGGGGCATAATACATTTATATAAAAAAAAAAAAAAATGTTAATGTATGTACGCGTATGCGTTTCTATTATACTATAGTTTTTGGATTTTCGATTAGACGAAAAACGATTTTTCGTGTTGGTCATTATTCCTCCTGTTGTGCGAATTTTTTTTTTCCAATTAGATTTAAATTACAGCACGTTTTTAAAGTTACCATCGGTGTGAAGCACAGCTCGATCTATATTGTAGGCGTAATTGCAATTTATTATTTCCTACAGACTTCATGTTTGCCATCACCGGCACCACTCTCGATAACTCGACGACTGTGCGTTACGAGTGTCCGAAATGTAGCCGAACGTACAAATGGAGGAGCTCGCTTAAGAGTCACCTGCAAAACGAATGCGGCAAAGAACCCCGATGCTTGTGTCCTCATTGCCCGTACAGGTGCAAGGTTCGGTCCAACCTGTTAAAGCACGTGCGCAATTATCACAAACCTCCGACGTCTGTAGTACAAAACTCGGTGTTCGAAGACCCGAAAGTCGTACACCAATAATAGAAGAATGCTCAATTATTATTATTATTATATTACTATAATAAATAAATATATATTTTTTTTATCGTTTACGATTTTTTAGTGCCAAATTTTACTATTATATTTTAAGTTTGTCTGATACTATGATAATTTGATATTTTGTATGTATAATGTTTATTTTTTGTTATAGTCAACAAATATTACAAATTATCTACTTAATGAATAATCTATTTTTTGGAACTGAATTTAATGATTACGTATCGACAGATCTTACTTTTTTTATTGTGTGTTAATATGATTTTTAGAGTGTAGATTTTTAGTTTTTTTTAAGCTATTTTCTGGGTTGTACAAACTATTTGACCATATTATATTATATTGGAGTTTTACTTAAGCTTTATACTCATTTATGTTTTGATACTTAAGCGTTGTTCAAAATATATATACTATTCAAATATGTAATGTACTCAATAACTGATACAATTTCTATAAAACATTTATATATTAACGGTACTCTATCCAGTATCCCATATTTGCTCAATAAATCTTAAAAACACAAAATTGAAAGGTAAGTATTCGTGTTACTAAAATATGTTTTGTTTTAGATAATTTTTGTGTTTTACTAGATGAGAAGTTTTTGTGTTCATTTTTAGTTGCGTTTTATTTATTATTTTTTTGTATACTTTTATTTTAGTCTAACCATCCGTAGTAAGTACGATTTTATTCCGACTGAATAGGCACGAGATTCAATACTCTCCATCACGTAAGTAATACATCGTATTATGACTACATATTTAAGTCTTCAGGGAAGATGTTTAAATTGTTAGGTAAAATAAAAAAAATAATCGTATTTTAATCAAGCATATATTATGAAAATATAAAAATCAAATAAAGTATTTTTAAGTGTAGGAAGAGGTAAAAATCACCATTTAATTAAAGTTTAACTATTTTATGTATAATATCCATTTAAAAAAAATATATGCAAATACCCGTAATATTTGTGTAATGAGTACTGAGTAGGTATATAATACATCTACATGTCAAACAGGGTCTAATATATTTTTATGTTAAAACTTTTAAGATAGTATACTATTAATTTAATTTAAATGTAAGTATACATATTCCCTATATTAAATAATGTGATTATAAGCATAGGGATAGGAGCTATTCCTAATAATAAAATTTTAGGTGCACCTAACCATGGTTCTGTAATTTTACTTATTAAAATTAGGTTAAATTCGTATTTTACATTACTATAAAATATAAATATAAATAGTATCAAATTATTCCTTATAAAAACTTTTGAACGGAAAGTAATTTATTCCCTTCTAACTTAAAAAACTTAGAGAACGTCACATCCGTATACTAAGTTGTTTCTGCAGTCTTGCAAATGGACAACATACCAACTTTTACGTTCAGCCGTTCAAATTTTTAATATTAGAGTGAATTTGTTATTATAAAACTTAAAGATAATAAGTTATACTATAATAGGTGTTATACTATCTGTGTTATCTTATTGGTTTTTTATGTTATTTTAATGAGTAATGTAAAATATTAAAATTTAAAAATGTTCTATTCATTAACTTACATTTAAGCTGACAACACAAAATTGGAAATGCTGAACGTACCTAAATGTTGCTATGTTATGCATTAGACGGAAACAACACATGAGCAGGTATTACGATGATTTCTTAAATAGTTAATCTTATTCATTAACGACGTTTCAATTTATTTCGAGTGTAAAAAAACTGACCCGTGGATGTTTTACCCACCCACCCTTATTTAACCTCAAAACACAATATAATGTACGTAATGTTTGGAGGGCCTAAATTAAATATTGAATTTGGGCTTAGCCCCTCCAATAAATTGTGCCTATAGATTCCTATATAATGAACAGTAAACAGGTGTTATAGATAGAAAGTTGAAACTATAAAAAGTTTATTTGTAGGTCACCTATTGGTAAGTACTTACTATTTTAACAAGTGAACAAAAAACAAAGATTTCCCATGATATAGACGTATAATATATTAGTAGGTATCTGTTGACTGGTTCACTTTTTATAAATGTTCATGTTATATAATATATTAAAAAAGTAATTATCTGTGTAGATAATAGCTGATTTATACAATAACTATGGCTATAGTAGGTGTACCTCCTATCAATGTTAAAAATTATTATGATTTTTATTAAATATTAAAAATAATTAAATCACAATTCATAATTGTATTTTATGTTAAAATATTGAACCTTGAGGATAAATTTAGTTTATATTTATCTTAAGACAATAAATCGAAAGAATGGTTACGTGTGTAGAGCAAAATAAATAATTACATATCATAAATTTATTTATATTATTTACATAGTTGGTTTGAACCCGATGGAGTATGGACTCAATTAATCATTATAATATATAATATTATATGTATTTAGTATCCTATTGATGTTTATTATAAACAATTAATTTTAGTAAGTTTACTCTAGCGATACCTACCATGCAGGTGTAAATATTTGTGT